>NC_060907.1:12750991-13050991 GCF_014805685.1 Silurus meridionalis
TATTCATCCAAATCATATTTCTTTTACAAATGTTAGTAGGCATTGTTGTGAAATATTTTAACAATTCATATGATTTTCTCAAAGTGCAGTATAACACAGAATATGTCCTTATTAAGTTGATGTGTCATTTGCATTTGACTCCTTTAAACACTCTGGTGAAATGGATAAAGTGTACTTTGGTTAAACACTAAATCAGAAATATCCTGTAGATTCCAGTTTCACTTGAAGTAACCCGACTAACATACACTCACTGAACACTTTATTAGAAACAGTATGGTAATACTGGGTTGCAGAGGTGGGAAGTAACGAAGTACAAATACTTCTTTACTGTACTTAAGTAGATTTTTCTGGTATCAGTACTTTACTCCACTATTTATTTTTCAGACAACTTTTTACTTTTACTCATTACATTTTTACACAAATATCTGTACTTTTTACTTCTTACATTTTCAAAACAGACTCGCTACTTTAGTTTTAATACATTGATTTGGTAAAATATATATTTTTTATTTTCATTGCGGGCCGATTTCAGCCAAACAACTGATTTCCTGTTACTGCGTGTCTTTTTCAATCCGCTGGTGTATAAAGTCCTGACTCTCACTCACCACAGAAGGCAGGCAGAAGGCAGTAAGAAGTTTGGGGTTAACGTGGATGAGACAGAGGGAGTCAGTGATGTAAACATGACTGAGAACAGACACATTCCTGATCATCAACATCTTTTCTCTGCTTGTGTTCTATATGTGGATCTTCAGCCTGGACACATTCATTATGTAACAACATTTTTAATTAGTTTTGTATTAATATATATATATATATATATATATATATATATATATATATATATATATATATATACAATATATGTGTGTGTGTGTGTATGTATGTATATGTATATTTGGCTGTCAAAATGAAAATAATTTTAAATGGCACGTAATTTTATTAACGCGCTATCAATTCAGCGCACATTTCTGTTTCCCCAAATGTAAATACATAAATAACTAAATAAAAAAAGAGGCGAAATTAAAACCTTTGGCAAACCTTTGGTTTTTCCCTCATAATGGCGACACAAACTTAAATTACTGTCTTTAATGATCGTACAGATAAAAACAATACATCATTCAAATCTGTAAAATGTCTATAATTTTATATATATATATATATATATATATATATATATATATATATATATATATATATATATATATATATATATATATATATATATATAAGCTTCCTGACTTGACTTGAAAAGGTGCAGTCTCTCCGGTATCACCTCAATAACTGTCCGTGTGGAAACCTAGCAAAGGATTTTAACGATGTCCACACATCTCTGCACTGATATAGCCTTTATATTTAATCACTGTACATATGCTTACATATCAAGTCAAGTCAAGTCAAGTTTATTTCTGTAGAACTTTTCACAACAGAACTTGTCTCAAAGCAGCTTTACATAAATCAACAGTTAAGGTGAATGGTGTGTATTTAGCCCTGATGAGCAGCCGTGGTGACTGTGGCAAGTAAAAACTCCCTTAGATGTTATGAGAAAGAAACCTTCAGAGGAACCAGACTCAAAAGGGGAACCCATCCTCATTTGGGTTACATCAAGAGTTTGATCATAAATCTTTCAACAATACAGAACAATGGAGAGTGAGAACTAACATGAGTACTGGAGTATAAGATTATAAGTAATGTTCTTTCAACAGTCTTATACAGTCTATATGGTTAGTAGCTCCTAGTTTTATGAGCTCAACATTTGTGATCATCACAAATCCAGCATCAGCTTCTCCATGCCAGAGCCTTTAAACAGGAGGTCCAATGTCAAAACCACACATGTAGTGGGATCCAATTGGCACTGGTACATCTCTAGATGGTTCGGGATGTTTGCGAGTTCGGCATCTACTTCTTCAAAGGTCCATATTCTTCACGAGGTTGGAGGTGACTGGAGCTGGCCAAACCTCAGGATGCCTCGGGATGGGGAGGGAAAGAGAAGCAGTGGAGAGGAATTAGCGTAGCTGCTGTTCATGATATTAACAGCACAAGTTGATAATGTGCATGTGATCAGATGTTCTGGAGCACAAGGTTATGATATGTGATGTTATGTGTAGGCTTTGCTAAAAAGATATGTTTTTAATCTGCACTTAAACTGGGAGAGTGTGTCTGAACCCCGAACACTGTCAGGAAGACTATTCCAGAGTGTAGGAGCTAAATGTGAAAATGATCTACCGCCTTTAGTGGACTTTGCTATTCTAGGAACTACTAGAAGCCCAGAGTTTTGAGATCTCAGGGAGCATGACAGATTGTAGCGTGTTAAAAGACTGGAGAGATATAAGCTTTATAAGTACATATATATCACATGCTGTAAATATGATACATGTTTAACACCTCCAAGCTGCCAGTTTTGGGCACCTGAGCAAGCCCTTAACTCACAACTGTTCATTTAGTAAATAAGATCATTAAGAGTCGCTCGGGATAAACACTTCCAACAGGAAGTGTCTATATCTCGCTATCTTTGTCTCTGTGTCTCTTTTAGTAAATGTCTCTGTCTCACTGTATATGTCTCTCTCTTGCAGTCTCTCTATTTGTTTCTCACTCTTTCTAAAGTCTGTGTCTGTGTCTCTTTGTCTTTGTCTCTGTCTTTCCTGCTTATTTACATGTCTAACAAAGTTTTGAGTTTTGAAGTAATGCCATTAGCGATCTTTGATGAAAGACTTCCCCGGTTTGATTCTTACCTTTAGTTTCATATTGAACATTATAAGAAGTTTTTAAAAACAGAACAATGAAAGGTCATTAAAATTGGTTGCTGGCAAATCATGGTATATCAGTGGTTCAGGTGTTGGAGATGTGGTTCTTGTACCTGAGTCACTTCTCATAGACTTCGAGTTACTGAGAGAATAAACAGGAAGGAGAAATTTTGACCCTCTAAAATCATGATCTAAGAGAAAACAGTGGTCGCTTGACTATAGAAAACCAAGAGTCCAATAAGCAAAGCCCTGTTTGCCACCCCTGTGGTAGTGTAGTGGTTAGTGATGCAGTCTTTGCTATCTGACTCACCTGGTTCGATTCCTACCACTTAGCTTTCCTTTAAATTGTTTAAAAAGTTTTAATAAAGAACTATAAAAGGTCCTAAAAATCAGGTTCATGCAGGAGATCCTGTGGCTCAATTGGAAGAGCTTTGCCTCTGGGTTGAGAGGTTGCCGGTTCAAACCCCGGCCAGGGCTCAAAGTTAAGAGTGTGGAAGGTTCCGGTGGTCGTAGTAAGCGAAGGTGTCAGAAATGGCTGTGTGGAAGGTTGGCTGTGGATGGTTTCGGAGGGTGTATCCTGAAGCAGGGGGGCAATATCCGGGCATCTGCCCCCCCAGCGTCTGAGAAGCTGAAAACAGGGGTTATGAAGCAAAAACGTCCAAAAAAGGTATCAACTTAGTTTTGCATATATAGGGAAAATTGCTGCCAAAAACCTATCAACCACACTTTTTCTGAGGCTGTGAAGCAGCAGGTCTTCACAGCCTTTGTTCACAGTCAACCACTCCATTGCTCACCACAGAGTACTTTCCACACAGCTTACCCAGTGCGGGGAGAAGCCAGATTTGAACCAGCAACCTCTGAACTCAGAGGCAAGGCTTTTATCACAAAGCCATCAAGTCCCACAACACACCTTCTTTTTTTGGGGGGTTTATCCTTCGTTTCATGCTTTAAAACAAGAAATTCAGACCAGACAGAAACACAGAAAGCAGGATTCGAACCCTGGACCCCACCAACAGCGAACTACCAGTCTTAACCCACTGAACCATCGGGAAGGACCAGCTGTGACGATTGTTTAGCGGGGTCTATCTTTTCTTTCAAACCATCAACACAAGAATATAATGCTAAAGACAGACATAGGAAGCAAACCCATAACGTGACTAGCAGGGACAAAGCAGGATTCGAAACCTGATTCATACCATTAGCGAGGCACCAGCATTAACCCACTGAACCATCAGGAAGGACAAGCTGGGAGGCTTGTTTAGAGCAGGTCTATCTTTCTTTTTAACCCATCAAAACAAGAATATGAAGATGTAGGAATCAGGAATTTAACCTACCTCATGACTAGCAGACAGAAAGCCAGGTTTGAACCCTAACCACCAACATTAGCAAAGTACCAGCCTTAACCCACTAAGCCATCAGAAAAAAACAGGATGGGAAGCTTGATTAGAGCAGGTCTATCATTCTTTTCAAACCATCAACACAAGAACTTAACGCTAAAGAAAGATGTAGGAAGCGAATACAGATGTAAGTAGCACAAGTTGAACCCATACTGTAAATAGCAGGAAGAAAGCAGGATTCGAACCCTGAGCCTCACCATCAAGTCAAGTCAAGAGGCTTTTATTGTGATTTCTACTCTACACAGTGGTACACATTACACAGTAAAAACGAGACAACATTCCTCCAGAACCCTGGTGCTACACTAAACAACAACAAGCTACATAAAGTGCATTGAGTGCAACCTAGTGCAAACAGTGCAGACAAAAAACAGTACAGACAGACAGTGCAGACAGAAAACACAAGACAAGACACAAAACCTGAGATAGCGCCAACTAGTAAACCTACTGTATACTCTGAATATACAGTACTGTATGAGGAGAAGTGTAAAAACTATACCCGGGAGTGAATATAAACAGACACAATGTAGTGCAAAAAACAGCAGCAGTCAAGAGGTGTGAAAGACAGCATGTAAACAGTAAAATAACAGTATAGTGTAATAAGAAACAGTTAAGGTGCAAAAAACAGCATATAAACGGTATAATAGAGCCAAAGGTGCAAAAAACATCATGCAAACAGTGTAGTACGGTAGATTATAAATAATAATAAATAAATGATGGTGGAATGGGCTGAGTATGTGTCGAGTGTTAAGTCTAGGACTTCAGCGAGGCACCAGCCTTAACCCACTGAACCATGGAAGAGATCAGGCTGGGAAGCATGTTCAGATGAGGCACAAGCCTTAAACCATTGAGCGACCACTGCTGAAAAGCATGTGTGCTTTTTGGAGGGTTCATACTTTGTTTCATGCCAGCGCAGTAAAGAAGGCATGTAGGACTGGCTTTGAAACCTTATCACCAGCGTGGACTATATTAAGGACTATGTTCAGGCACAAGCCTTAACCCACTGAGCTACCACTAAAGTGCTTTTTTTTTTTGGTGGAGTTATCTTTCATTAAAGACCAGGAAATCAAGAAATTAATCTAACACAAAAAGGACAGAATTGAAATGTTTTCAGAGTGGACAAGGTCCAGAAGTTTTATTTACCAACACAGCAACCAGCTCAACCAGGAATCAAACTCTCAAACTCATCCTCGTGGGGACCCTGACATCAACCCACTAGGCTATCACATCTATCTATCAAATCTATCTATCTATCTATCTATCTATCTATCTATCTATCTATCTATCTATCTATCTATCTATCTATCTATCTATCTATCTATCTATCTATCTAATATGATGTGAGGTCCAGTTAACAGCTAAAACAGGTAGAAGTAATAACTACTTTTTACTTAAGTACATGAGAGCCAAGACTTCTTTACTTTCACTTGAGTAAAAAGGTATAATCAGTACTTCAAATTTTACCCAAATATTTTGGCTTTGACAAGAGCCAGAGTGTGATGTCAAGACAACTGGGTTTGCATGTCCAATGCAACTGTTCTTATGAGGTGTTCCCAGTTTTCAAATGGTTAAACGAAGGGCAACTGGTGAACAGGTGATGATCACGTCGTCCAAGGTTTAGTGAAGTGCATGTGGGGCCTGAAGGCCAGTCCCACAGAAGAACAGTTTTCTGGAAATGAGGCTGTGTAGATGAAGAATGTCAATCATCATAAAAATGTACAATGGGCATGTGATTTGCACTTTTAAATGAAGCAATCGAAGAAGAAAACCTTTTCTGAAGGTGTGATGAATCATGATTTTTTTTTTTTTTACTTCAGCTGGGTGTGGCTGGGTGTGTGTGTGTGAGTCATTTATGAGAATTGTGAGAAAGATGCTCTGGGCAATGTTCTACTGGGAAACTGTTGGTCCCGTCATACATAATGAAACTGTTCCAGTCCACATATACATCTTTAAATCAACAGTTTTTCCTAATGGCAGTGAACTCTTTCAGAACCCCTGCAGAAATTGCACAGGAATGGTTTGAGGAACTTCTTGACCTGAAGTCCAAGGCACATCATCCGAGCACATCATCCGTGTCTTGATGGGTCAGAGCTGTTTTGGCAACAAGAGAAACTTTACAATATGTTGCAATGGATTGAATGAGAAGGACATACTAAGAGAATGTTGCAAAATAATTTAGGTTTCGTTTTCGTTTTTACTTCACTCTGAAGAATTATTCGTACTAGCAAGTCCTTCACTGCTTACTGGAAGAGTTTTCATCATGGCCCAGAGCTCTCGTTTCACCGAGGCTGATTACTATCAGGAGCATTTTGACTCGAGAGCCTACGTGAATAGTTTTTATGGTCGCCCAGAAGGTCACGACGACGAGAAGAATTATCTTACGTGCATTTTGGGTTGCCTGAGCAAAACTTTTTTATCTGGTAAGATCCTTATGATTTTTTTAAAATTATTTTTCAAACCCCATTACTAAATTGTTCAGTGTTTGTACATTAGTGACTCCTGCCAGTCACAAGGTTTTTCATTCTGATTCACGTGTGTCTCGCGCGCTCACGTCTCAGGTCGGTACAGAGGTCGCAGGCTGATTGAAGTGGGAAGCGGACCGACGCTGCACACCGTAATCAGCGCGTGCGAGTACTTCGAAGAGATCGTGCTGTCTGATTATACAGACAGGAATCGGGAAGAAGTCGAGAAATGGCTAAGGAACGAGGATGGATGCTTCGACTGGAAGCCAATCTTTGAATATTTCTGTGCAAAGGATGGAAGCAGGTGAGAGTTAAATCAATAAAACTAAATGCATGCACCATTTCAGATCATTTGATAACACGATCAATGAATTTTCAATGTGCAATTCACTGGTATTCTTGAGATCAAGATGCTGATGAGCATTCACACCAGTATGGTGACATTGTAAGTGGAATTTGTACAGAATTTGTTTCAAAAAGTCATGATGTTTGTTTCATAACCTTAGATCATGGTCATGAGGAAGTCTACCAATCTCTGTGTAATTGTACAAACAAATTAATGACTTTTTGCCAAATCTGCAGGAGGAGAAGCGAAAAAAAACTTTGATAAAAAGCAAAAGAGCAGAAAATCAATTGATGTCTAATAGGTGCACAAATAGCATTGAACTCATCTCACCAAAAAATCCAAAGTTGTCTGGCTTTAAAATTTTTAATTCATGGTTCAGTATTTATGACCATAAAAACAGGCTCAAATTTGACCTTCATTAAAAGCACATGGTCCAAATTTAGTCAGGACACTCAGACCTATATAGTGCATAGAGTAATATAGGAACGGAAATGATGCAGACTCTATACAATATAAACAGTACTCAGCTTTCAGGTTAAAATATCACAATTCAGCTGGAGTATTGTTGTCAAATTGTTACTGACTGACAATTATAATAAAGACACTCAAGCACACATTAGTGAAGTCCAAATATTCTGCATGATTGCCACTTTAATGTTTATTACATTAATTTAACCTCACTGATAACACTCAAACCAACATTAAAAAAATATTTCACAAACATTATATGGAAAATTTGTAAGAATCCTGCACAAATGGACACCCAATATGCCCAGTTCAGACTGGTCAGTGGTGTACACTCATTTGTAATTTCCATGGCTTTCAAACCAATAACCTAAATAAAACTTGTGGCTTTTTAACTACTTGTACCACAACTTAGTAACACTAATTAAAAGGTTATTTAATCAAATGTATTTTAATCTTAAATTAAACAAGATGGAATAAGTAAGTAAATACGATTTAGAAAGTGTTTTATCATCCATGAAGTAAAACCTCACCAAATAAGGGAACATTTTGCCACCACAATTTAAGAATTACCATAATTTCC
The DNA here is from genome assembly GCF_014805685.1 of Silurus meridionalis. Classification (NCBI taxonomy): domain Eukaryota; kingdom Metazoa; phylum Chordata; class Actinopteri; order Siluriformes; family Siluridae; genus Silurus; species Silurus meridionalis. The sequence continues at coordinate 12,758,983 of NC_060907.1, forward strand.
AGACTATAAAGCGCACCCATATAAGCCGCACCCACTGAATTTGACAAAGATTTTTATTTTAAACATAAATAAGCCGCATTGTCTACATTATAACTAATGAACTTTACACAGGCTTTAACGAAAGACAGTGTCTGTTACACACGGTGTAACGGGTGAAATATGTTGCGCTTCCTTTAAGAGCAGAGCGGTATTTTGGGAACAGCCTGCCACTGCATTTTTCCGCTATTACTGCATGTGTGCAAGACTGAGGATTATATCCTAATTATTTATTATATTTGATGCTCATTTCTAAGTTCCTTTGACTAACCCGTTGCCAAGAAAAATAAAAAAGCACGCGTTTTGGAAACCTGTCTGTGCTTATATGATTTCTGTTGCAACTGGAGTTAGCGAGCTCTCCCATGACCCAGACTCAACGCGTTACAACGGCTTGTATCTAAACAGTAGCCTACCAAGAAAGTCATTGTTCACAGTCTTCCTCCTTCCTTTCACAACTATTTCTCTCCGGAGTTTATCTTTTGGCATCGTCGTGCGTTTAAAAAAAAACGTTTTTTCTCCCGAAGCCGTGCAGCTCAGAAAACAGGTGAGGTGCGTTTTTTCGTTTCCGTTCAGAAATTTCATTGGTCTAATGTTATGGGGTTCAGTTTTTTGGCTTGAAGTTTGTGAAACCGGGAAAAACCCAGGAAAAATTCATAAATAAGCCGTTCTGTTGTTTAAGCCACAGGGTTCAAAACGTGGGAAAAAAGTAGCAGCTTATAGTCCAAAAAATACGGTACTTCTTAAACTAACAATATACTTATAATTAAATTAATAAAAATGTATATATAAAAAAATTACTTATTATAATAAACTACTTCTAAGAAATAGGAAGATTATGACGAACACTGTATAAAAAATGTCCACTCTTTCCCCAGCTCATCTGATTTGGAAGTGAAACTGAGACAGAGAGTGAAACAAGTGCTAAAATGTAACGTCCTCGCAGAAAACCCTTTCCACCCAGAGTGTGTTGAACCAGCAGATTGCGTAATAACATCCCTGTGTCTCGAGGCGGCGTGTAAAGACCATCAGTCGTACAGAGATGCAGTCGGTAGAGTGGCAAATCTGCTTCGTCCAGGTGGCGCTCTGGTGATGATTGGGGTTTTAGGAGAAACCTTCTACTCTGTTAATAAAACCCGCTTCTCCTGCCTCTCTCTGAGCAAAGCGAATATTGAAGATGTTCTCCGAAACTTAGATGTCACTGTGCAGGAATTTAACATATTTCCAGCAGAAGATCGTGAAAACAACAAAGTTTCCGACTTTGAAGCTTTTTTCTTTCTGGTAGCTCTGAAGTCTACAAAGGCGATATAGGCATGTGATCATAGGCTTGCAGGTTATAAATCATACTGCATTGCTTAACACAAATAATGTCAACTCAGATACTATGGAAATATACATTTAATTATAATTATATAAAATTTAACCCTTAATCTTTTAGCTTTAAGTAGTGAAATGATAGATTTTAAGTAAGCTTAAATGATGGTACTTGACCAGCATATAATTAACATATATAAGTATGTAAATAGCTCAGTTATTAGCTCATTATTTCTATAAAAATGTTTCTTTTTTTTTAACTTAAGCAAATCCTGTGTTTACTGCACTGAAATTAATGATGTGTAATGATGCTAAGGTGTGCTGAACTGTACATTCAGGTAAAAATTTGGATAAGAAAAAAAATAATTATCCACTCAATAGTTACAAGTACAGAATAACTAATCTACATATTATTAACAATGTTTAATAAGATAATTGATTAATTGTAAACAGCAATTTACACTAACCATTAGTCACCGGATCCGGGGCCTATGTCAATATCCGCACATTCATTCCTTCACACTGGAAAAGTTCTGGAGTTCTGGCTGGGATTCACATTTATAGTTAGTTAGCTGAATATGTGTAGAGCAAAACTGATGGAGATATTATGGCTTTTATTAAACACTAATCAAGCATTGAACTACCGTGTGATGTGATGGCAGCTCTAGTCAAAGGCAATTCCTGCTTCTCAGCTCCACAATATATATAAAATATTTCATAACATACCTAGTCTGTAGTCATTTAATATGCTGTAATTTGTAACCATGAAATGTACCATGTTGTTCAAGCTGATCAACTAGAAATAAGACAAAAATGTTTATAAGATCTATTGCATGTTGTATTTTTTTGTTTTTGCATGTTTTTATTTTTCTGCTTTCAGTTTTTATCAAAAATGAATGAAAGTTAAAGCTGAATTTTTGGTAAAATGTGATTAATATGATGTAAAAACACGATCAGTCACATTGTTTTTATAACATTTACATAATGCAATATCTAACATTTAATAATGCACACTTGTAATAATTAATAAAAATAAATAAATAAAACAAAAACTTCCTCAAAATGCTGGTGTTTTTCTGCTTTTGTAAATTACAACGATCAAACACAATCACCTTTTTTGTTTGTTTGTAGAACCTTTTAACTGTTGATACCACACCTAGAAATTTGCAAAATTATACCATTATTTAAACCTGGGGTGGACAATTGTTATTCATTTAACAGGGTGAATTTAAATAATTCTCAGATATTTCTTACAAGAATATAATTTCAGTATTGTCCAAATCAACGAGCATAGTCACTAGGGTAGTTCAGGGACACAAACCAAGAAGTACACTACCCTACATCCACATGATGTAAAAACACTTCTAAATGAATGTTGAGATGAATGAATTGACTTTGTCCTCTTTTTAATTATGTCTTCTTTGTCTTAGTTAGCAAAGCATCGCACAAACACACATATACCCATCCAAGGACACATAAAACTTCAAGATAGAATACAGTTAAATGGTCAGTAAGTGGATGTATGATGAACCAGTGACGGAATACAAAGTACACATTAACAATGAAAAGTGGAATTGTTATAATAGATCTCATAAATGCACATAAGGATTTTGGCACTTCAGCTGCAATTATGTATGATGTTACGGGTACCGGGTTGTGGCGCCCGTAGACAGCTGTAAAAAACTGAAAAGTGGAGAACAAAAGGATGACACAGAAACTGTGGCTTGCCTTCATTACATTTTTCTCAGTTATGAGAGAGAATTTCCAGCGATGCATAGGCAAACTAGTCCCATTGCCCCCCCCATAGGCGCATGTATGTGTTACTGTTTTACATTGCATGTTATACAAAAATAAATCTTGAAAAAAAAGATTGTATATTAAAAATAAACTACATAAAAACCAACTAATACACAATGTGGGCACACCTTCGTGGGCATCACACGCTCCCCGACAAAATGGCTCCTGGCATCCCTTTAAACATATTAACCAAACATCTTAAACTGTTCTTGAATCATAAACATCCTTAGTAATCGAAATTCTACTCAATAGCAAAGCGTTGTGGATGGAATATATGTGACTGGTGTATGGTGGGTATATGGTGGGTATATGGTGGGTACGGTGTCTGGGTGTACAAGATGGGTTGTAAACCTGGTAGACTCATTGGGGTAATGAATGACATGGGCAGGTATGGGGGTGAAGGGAGATGGGTGATGGGCGTGTATGGGGATAAGTGAGCAGAAACTGAGTTAAGATTAGTGTGTGACTGTGTTGGTGGTTAACCTAATGTTTTATAGGTGAGAAACTTGCCTGCCTTTCACGTGTCGACCTTAGTTCCGACTTCTTAGTTCTGTGTGGTCTTGCTCAACAAGATGGGTTAGGGGTCGACTTTCGGTGCTGGGCTCCACATACTGGTTGCCTCCATTTTCTTCCATAGGTCTAGTAAGATTATGTAGGACCTTATCAGTGCCTGGGGTAGTTTTACTTTCTGAAGGTGCCAGGATAAAGCTTGGTGAATACTCAGGTACAGTAAAAGGTGTGCTACATACAGGTTATGGAGCTGCACAGAGGTTCCTCTGAGGAGAGGTAGATTTCTCAGGATGAGTAGGAGGCCCTGCCTCCTGTGTCACTGAAGGGGTTCTCAACCAATACCCTGGGTTGTATTCATCATCTGAATCCGAGTTATCACCCTTATTGGTGCCCATTTGTGTGGCCCTTGTCTTACTGTGCATTGATTCTTTCCAGTGATAGGTCTGGTATGAGGTACGGTGATGTCGAGGGGGACAATGTAAACAGGATTGTTGCCCAATTGTTGTTTAACACTGTAGACAGTCTTCTCCCAATAGGGTCTTAACTTGCCTGGGCCCCCACATTCACTGAGATTCCTAACCAGAACCCAATCATCTGGTTGTTAAACCACTCCTTTTGCTTTTCTGTCATAAATTACCTTTCCTCTTGCACTGGACTTCCTGCTGTTTTCACTGGCAATCCGGTAGGCTTCTGACATTCTTTCGACCCATTTTTCGGCATAGTCTCTAGGTGAATATGACTCCTTGTCTTCAGATAACCCAAAGAGTAAGTCAACTGGGAGATGTGGATGACGGCCATAAAGGAGGAAAAAGGGTGAATAGCCAGTTGATTCATGTCTGGTGCAATTATATGCGTATATAACATGTGGGAGGTGATCCTTCCACCGCAGTTTCTCACTTTCAGTCAGTGTCCTCAACATTTCGAGTATGGTGCGGTTTGGCCGCTCAGCTGGGTTTTCTTGCGGTTGATACGGCGTTGTCCTGGAGTGGGCTACTCCCGACAGTTGCTGTAACGGTTGGAACAGTTTATTCTCGAACTCACGACCTTGGTCATGATGCAGTTTGGCGGTGTACCCAAACCAGGGTATAAAGTTGCTAAACAGGTGTTTGGCCGCAGTCTTACCGCTCTTGTTCTTTGTGGGATACGCCTGTGCGAATCTGGTGAAATGATCAAGCACTACTAGAATGTACTCATAACCTCCACTGCTGGCTTCCAAATGCAAGTAGTCAATGCACACAAGCTCTAAAGGGAAACTGGATGTGATGCTGCCCATTGGTGCACGGATCTGGGTGGTAGGTTTCTTTGCCTTAATACATGGACATTTTCAGGTGACATAGTCCTCTATTTCTTTTGCCATAAAGGGCCAGTAGAATCTCTCCCTAGCAAGGTGTAGGACTCTTTCTGTGCCCATATGTCCCATCTCATTGTGCAGATATTTCAGAGCAAGCACCCTATATTTGCAGGGGAGGACCAACTGCTTCTGTTCCTTAGTTCATCAGTAAAGGAGATCATTTTCCAAATACAGCCTACTCCATTCATGAAGCAGCTTTTGAGCCACTCCTCTCACTGTTTTTCGGATTGCTTCCGTCAATTTAGTGCCAGACAGTTTTAACTCCCTTATCTGGTTTATGGCTTTATCCTCTTGCTGGGCCCTCACAAGACCCTCATGGTTGATGGGCAGTATGTTGGAGTGAGGCTGTTGGAGCAGTTCAGAGGTGGTCATATTAAGTGCTGCCACCCAGGCTACGTCCTTGCTCTTAGCTGCCTGACTCCCATCCCATATTGCACGCACTGCCTCATCTGTGACTTCCCGAGTGCAAGTCATCCCATATGTCTTTATATCCAGAGGCAGGCGGGACAAAGTGTCTGCATCTACATTTGACTTCCCAGGCCTGTATTTAATATCAAATCTAAAATCAGAACGCTCACCAACCCACCAGTGACCGACCGCATTGAGTTTCGCCGTCCCCAGGACATAAGTCAGCGGATTATTATCTGTATAGACAGTAAAGTGTGGAGCATAGTATAAGTAATCGCGGAACTTCTCACACACTGCCTATTTCAGTGCAAGGAAATACAGTTTCCTACTGTGCAGATGGTAATTGCTTTCTGCTGGTGTGAGTGTTCTTGACCCATATCCTATGACTCTCAGTCTGCTATTCTGGCGCTGGTATAGGACTGCTCCAATTCCTCGGTCTGAAGCATCGGTATGTAGGGTGAAAGGCAAGTGGAAATCAGGGTATGTCAAAACAGGTGGACTTGTCAAGAGAGTGACCAATTGTTCAAGGGCTTCCTGGTGTACAGCAGTCCAGCTAACAGGTTCTCGGGAGGGTAATTGTGATCCCCCAGCACTTTTACCTCATACTGGGATCCGGGTTTTTCCTGACTTCGTTTAAAGTAGCTCATAGATCGGCTTTGCAATTCAGGAAAAATCCTGAATGTATGAGCAGTAATAACCCAGGAATCCAGTCAGCTTCCTCACCTCACCAACTGTCTGTGGTGTTTTACTCGTCAGGGTTTGGACAGCTTCCAAGTCACGGGGGTCTATTCTGATCCCCTCAGCTGACACAAGACGGCCCACATACCTGACTTCTTGTTTGAATAACTCGCATTTCTCTGGCCTCAATTTTACTCCGTGGCGCTGGAGAGCCTGTAGAACCCTGCGGAGCGCCTCAACATGTTCATCGAATGTCTTTGCATAGCAGAGCACATCGTCAAGATATGGGATGCAGCACTCGTCTCTGAGAGGCCCAAGCATTTCTTCCATGCTTCGCTGGAATGCTTCAGGGGCATTCGACAGTCCAAATGGGACACGGACCCATTCATAAAGCCCCCAAGGAGTGATAAAGGCAGTGAAATAGCGGGAATCTTCAGCAACAAAACCCTGTTGATAGGCTTTGACCTGGTCCAATATGCTAAACCAGGTATTGCAACAAGGGTGTCTGTCAGGTCCTGTATCCTAGGTAGAGGATGTCGGTCAGGGACAGTCTTCTTGTTCAGGAGGCGATAATCAATGCACAGCCTCAAGCTTTCATCTTTTTTTCTGACGCAGACAACTGGAGCAGCATACGGGGACTTGGATTTAACTATCCAGCCTCTGAGCAACAGTTCCTGTATGTACTCTTTTACCTCTTTAAAGAGTGGCTTAGGGACTGAAGAGTAAGTCCTTTGCACGGGTATTGTATCCTTAAGTGTGATCGACATCTGTAGGCTTTGTATGCATCCAATATCGTTTTCGCCTTGTGCGAAAGCGCCAGCTTCTTCACGAAGCATTTCACTGACCACTAACCTTTTTTCCTCGTTAAGATGTCTAAGGTCAACATTAGGTTGCCATGGAGGTGGGCTGGGGCTATCAGGGGTTAAAACAGCACTGTTGATGGTTACTGTGGGTGTTGGGTTGTTGGGTTGTTCACCTTCTCAACAGCATGAATGTGGCCAAGAGCTGTCTTTCTTGGTAAAAGGATGGAGTGTGTTGTGTTGTTTCCAACAGTTACAGCTACATATGGCTTCCTTGGGTTTTGCACCTCCAACAGAGCATCGCCAACATCCAGGTCGGCCAGCAATGCGTTATCGTCAGGTTCAAACAGGAAGGCTGAATCAGTCGAGTCCATGCTTGGTGGGACTTGCCATTTTATCCAGGCTACTTGACCTGCTGGAATGGCAACATCTTGTCTGCCAGTCCGTATATGTCCACACTGTACAGAGGGTTTACTGGCCTGGATGAAGCTTAACAGAAGCTCTGTCAATCATGCTCACCTGAGCTCCAGTATCTAGCAAAGCAGTCACAGCTAAACCATTCAGGTTACAGTAGGTGAGAGCTTTTCTCCCAATGAGTTTGGCAAGACACCCACTTTTGCTGTTCGGTAGGATGTGAAATGGTGTACCAAAGGTTGGGTTTGTTTGTCTGACTTTGAACTTCTGTCATGCCTTGTGCTTGAGCTTGAACGGCTGTCACACTTTGTGTGTCAGGCTCATTGGTATGGCAGGTGTGTCTGGGACTTTAGGGATCCAGTCACTGTCTGTCCCCCAACAGGGACTGGCTTCAGTTTTCCTACTGCACCGTTTTCTTCAGACAACCCACTACTCGATGACCGTCTTCGCCACTACGGAAACAGTGAGTGCAAGCAGAGTATTTCTGTTCAATGCACTTTTGACATCCATATGGTTTCTCCCTCCTGTCATTTGTCTTACCTCTCTGTGCATGCCTGACTTGTCCTGGTTTTTGTGTTTGTACTGACTGTTGCATAACCTCTACAAGGCTGGTCAGCTTCCCAGGCCTTGATGTACAGTATGGAGGAAAACATCCTTAACTGTGCTTGGACTGTACCTCACATCTGTATCAGCATGTCTTGAGACCAGCAAGATTTTTTGCTTAAACCCTATTGCTCTATACAGGAATTGTTGAGGTGTCTCATTGTCCTTCTGTTTGGTGCACATGAGCTTCTGGAAAAGCTCCAAGGTGTTTTGCTCACCGAGGTGTGAGTAAAGGAAAACTTTAAACTCTTCGATAGTCAGATCTTCCTTGTTTATAAGCATATCTTTGAAGTTTCCAGGTTTTATTGCCTTGAGGACAGCTTTAACAATTTCTGCATCACTAAATTGCTCCTTTACCCCTTCTTCAATCTGGCAGCAAACATTGTTATAACTAATGTCTGAACCATGATCTCCAATCTGACCACCCTGAATCTTGAACTCTCTACGATGTAGATAGGACAACTCTCTTAAGGAGAACAACTTGTCATGAGCAACAGTTGTGGGATATTCACTCAAATGTCTAATGTTCAATGTGTCCCTATTCTGTGATGTGAACTGTGACTTTGCAGGTGAATGGAGTGTAGACTGCAGTGTGGAGGTGGGTATGTACTGTGTGATCTTCTTACTAAGTTCCCCATAGCTAGCCAGTAATTTCTGTGTTTCTGAGTTGTGTGTGTTTATAGCTGTGTTTGCTAAAGGGTGTATTGCATTAGCATCAATTGCAACAGTCTCACCATCAACTGGATTTACATTAACATTAGCTTGAGTTTCCTCACCAGTGATATCAACTTGTACGTTTGACAGTGGAACATGTGAGACAGGATCACCTTTTACACACATTTGTATGCCAGGCACATGACTCTGAATAGTTACATCAACTACCTCTTTCAACTCTAACAGGTGAGCTAGGCCTTTATCCTCAGACTCTTGCAAGTGCTTACTGTGCATGAAACTGCTGATGTAGTCGAAACAAGCCTCCTCATCCATAGGTGCCAAACGAGACTGGTCCACCCCTGACACAGGACCCAGCGACTTTGCAATATGGAACAGTTCATCTGCAGAAAGGGTGAGCAGGCCTTTCTTGATGGTCCACACCAAGCTTTTCCTCTCACTGTCTGCCATGAGTGCTTCCATCTTTCTCGCAATGGGTCACACGGCCTGGAACCGTATCGAATCTCTCTCCCCAATGAGTGGCTAGTTCCCTGGCTGGTCACCTTTGGTCCCAGGTGTCTGTATCACCGGATCATCTTCCACCCTGACAGCGGAGAAGATCCCGGACGAGCCCCCAATAAACTGTAGCAGGTACCGGGTTGTGTCGCCCGTAGACAGCTGTAAAAAACTGAAAAGTGGAGTACAAAAGGATGACACAAACTGTGGCTTGCCTTCATAAAATTTTTCTCAGAGAAATTTCCAGGGATGCATAGGCAAGTTAGTCCCATTACTCTCCACCCAGCCAAAAACTTAGAGGAACACAGTTGTATAGACTGACTATGGATGTGGTACCATTACATTTTGCCCACACTTGACCTAGGAGACCCAAACCTGTTCCAGTTAGAGTGGCCTGCAATAGAGCTCTGTTCTCAACCCTGTTTAATACCTTTGGGATGTATTAGAATGCTGACTGCACCCCAGGTCTCCTTACCCTGTCAGTATCTGACTTTACTAACACCCATGAAGCTGAATGAGTACAAATCTCCACAAGCAGTGGGGATAAAAGTGGATCAAGTGCTCTTACCCAGCTTGTCCTCTGAACCAGCTGGTGCTCTGGTGGCTAGCAGGGGAAGACATTGGGGTATCTACATTCAGTGCTGCTGAGCTTACAGGTGCATCTCAATAAATTATCATTAAAATGTTGAATTATTTTAGTAATTCAATAGAAAAACGTGAAACTCGTATATTATATAGATTCATCACACACAGACCAATATATTTCAAATGTTTATTTCTTTTAATTTTAATGATTATGGATAAAAACCCAAAAACCAGTATCTCAGAAAATTAGAATATTGTGAAAAACGGAGACTCGTGGTGTCACACTCTAATCAGCTAATTAAATCAAACACCTGCAAAGGTTTTCTGAGCCTTTAAATAGTGTCTCAGTCTGGTGGAGGCTACACAATCATGGGGAAGGCTGCTGACTTGACAGTTGTCCTGAAGACGATAATTGACACCTGCACATGGAGGGTAAGACACAAAAGGTCATCACTAAAGAAGCTGCTGTTCACAGAGTTCTGAATCCGAGCACATTAACAGAAAGTTGAATGGAAGGAAAACATGTGGTAGAAAAAGGTGAAACAAAGCCCATTCTAGAATTTGGGTAGATTCACAAAGAGTGGACTGCAGCTGGAGTCAGTGCTTCAAGAGCCACCACGCACAGACGTATCCATTTTGCATTTAATTTGGAAATCAAGGTCACAGAGTCTGGAAGAAGAGAGAAGAGGCACAGAATCCAAGTTGCTTGAGGTCCAGTGTAAAGTTTGCACAGTCAGTGGTGGTTTGGGAGTCATGTAATTTGCTGGTGTTGGTCCATTGTATTTTATTAAGTCCAAGGTCAGCACAGCCGTCTACCAGGAGGTTTTAGAGGACTTCATGCTTCCTCTGCTGACCAGCTTCATGGAGATGCTGATTTTATTTTACAGCAGTATTTGGCATCTGCCCACACTGCCAAAAGCACCAAAAGTTGGTTAAATGACAATGGTGTTGGTGTGCTTGACTGGCCAGCAAACTCACCAGACCTGAACCCCAAAAAGAATCTATAGGTTATTGTAAAGAGGAAAATAAGAAACAAGAGACCAAAAATGCAAATGAGCTGAAGGCCAACGTCAAATAACCCTTGGCTTCCATACCACCTCAGCAGCCCCACAGACTGATCCCCTCCATGCCACGCTGAATTGAAGCAGTAATTAAAGCAAAAGGAGCCCCACCAAGTATTGAGTACATATACAGTAAATAAACATACTTTCCAGAAGGCCAACAAATCACTAAAATGTTTTTTTGATTGGTCTTATGAAGTATTCTAATTTTTGATAGTGGATTGGTGGGTTTTTGTTAAATGTGAGCCAAAATCATCAAAATGAAAAGAAATAAACACTAGAAATACCATTCTGTGTGTAATAAATCAATATAATATACGAGTTTCTCTTTTTGTATTGAATTACTACAATAAATCAACTTTTTAATGATATTTTAATTTATTAAGATGCACCTGTATATAATGAGAGCTCAATCCAATGGACTTGTAGATAATGGACACTCACCTGCATTTTTTTTAAGTAAGCTTTAGGATGGTTGCCACCTCCTTCAAGCACAGACTGATTCTCCAGACAGTCAAATTCAAAGGTCTGCAACCAACTAAAAATAAAAAGGTCCATCTGGTGTACCAGGGAGGAAGTTTTTCCCCAAAATAGACAACAAAAATGCTAACAGACAAAAAAAAAACAATGATAAAAGGTATTGAAGTATTTAATTGTTAGACACACAAACATGAACTGTAAAAAAAAACCTGATGGTAAATAAATTCCGTTATCAACATATCAAAATATGATAAATAGGTTCAGACAGGGTGCATGTGTTCAGAAAGAGCTTCATTTTCCTGAACTTGTGGTGCCACCAGATTTTATATTGTTTCCCTGCAGTTCTTGGTTCAAATGATTTTCATACTGTGTTTATTTTCTGTTCAGTTCTCAACTATTAGTGACTCAGTTATCATATCCTCCTCTTCCTCCTCTGAACCCATGACATCTGAAGAAGCCTCCTCATCCTCGCATAGGGAATCGGTTGCCATCCTCTTCATCCCTCTCTGTTTGGACAGAGCCATGGTGTAGCGAATAGTGTACATGTTCCAGTCACAGCTGAGGGGAAAAGCATTGGTGTAATCAATAAAAAAAATTAGACATTAAAAAGTCACTTGTCTGTAGTAAACATTAGGCCTTAATGAAATTAGAATCTGGTGCTATTTAGCTTTAGAAAAAGCATTTTTTTTTTAATTTCATGTTTTTGTGTCAGTGGAGTTTCTGGACTCACAGTTTGGAGAGATCATCGTGGTGTTTCTGGTTGCTCTTCATCAGCTGCTGTATAGTCGGGAGTATTACTGATGACCTGCCAAACAAATGCGCTGATTAAATCCGCAAATATGAATTATATTCTACAAACTCATCGGTGAGAGACAGTAAGGAAGAATTGTCAAATTTTTTTGGACTGTACTTAAATCACAGTATCATTATAGGGAGATTTTTTACTTCACTAAATTTTATGTGGAATATCTGACTTTTTACTTCACTGTGTTAAATAATAAATGTCACAACATCACAAGCGAAGCCCCATGTTTCACGAGAGATTTTATGAAGAGTGAGGGTTCTCTCACTGTAACTGCCTGTAACAACAGAAACCTCCTTTACAACAATTGTATGATGTGCAGGAGAATGAAACAGTGCATTGTCATGTCATGTTACTGCACACTCTGCACATCGGGTAAATCAATGTTCCATATTCTGATTTCGAAAACAATAAGTCAGTTCTAACAAAGTCAACTGCACAGGACTGAAGAATGTTGAATACTGTTGCTACTCCTTACTTGTTCTTGAGCTTCTGCCCGTGTAAAGTTAGGAGGTTCTGCACCCACGTGAGGTAGAAATGCAGATGCCTGGACTTCTCCAGAGACGTAGCCACAAAGTCCAGCAGCTTTTCCACGTACACATCTGGCAGGGAGCTGGACACCACTTCGACTTAATGAGCAAGATAGAAGCCCACAGTTAAAAATATGTAATCTTTTTTTTTTTTTTCTTTTCTGAACTGTACAACCTGAACACAACACACACATTACTCATTCATATTTAACCATATTATACCGTTTACATGCTTTTTTTTTGCATCGATTGATGCTACTGCTGTTTTTGCACTGCATTGTGTTTGTTTACGTGTACTCTTGTTCATAGTCTTTTAAATGCTCTTTTTACAGTACTGTATAATCAGAGTGTACAGTAGGTTTGTGTTATGTCTATCTGTCCTACACTGTCTTGTGTTGTCTGTCTGCACTGATTTTTGTCTGGAGAAACATTGTGTACCACTGTGTATGGTAGAAATAACAATTAAAGCCTCTTGACTTTTTCTGAAATCAAAGTTCCAGGACTGTCCTGTCCTAACAATCTTCAGCAAGATTCTTAATCATCTGACTACTCCCAGATTAGCCAGGAGGCTCTGGCACAACAGGATATGCATGAGAATTAATATAACGGTCAAAATCTAGATTTCGTAACACTTCTCTTTCTTAACAATTCTACTTGAATGTAGAGCAGTTAGTCTTCTACTGACTTGCAGCATATTAAATTGTGCATGGTTTTGTGCTACAGTTAGGCTCTTACACAAATATATGTGTGGAGTCAGAACATACGCCAGTTTGTAAAATACACCTATGCTACAGAGATACTACAGAGATTGTTATTAGGGTAGAGGCTGTGCTTTGCAGTTTCTCTTTGACAAGCTATGTGAGTGCAGGGCAGTGGTGGTCCATAGTTAAGGCTCTGGGTTACTGATCATAAGGTCAGGGGTTCAAGCCCCAGCACTGCAAAGCTGCCACTGTTGAGCCCTTGAAAAAGGCACTTAGCCCCATCTGCTCCAGGGGTGCACACAATCTGGGATATGCGAAAATGGGGGAGTGGTAGCTCAGTGGTTAAGGTGGGTAATCAATGGGTTACTGATTGAAAGGTTGGGGGTTCAAGCCCTGGTATCACCAAGCTGCCACGCTTGGTCCCTAGAGCAAGGCCCGTAACCCTCTGTGCCCCAGGGGCGCCGTATCATGGCCGACCCTGCGCTCTGACCTCAGCTTCTGAGCAAGCTGGGATACGCGAAGAACAAATTTCACTGTGCTGTAATGAATATGTGACAAATAAAGCTATTCTTCTTTATTCTTTATGTGACGAGTAAGCCCGTCTGACAGACCTTAACATTAATTGTAACTATAAAACAGTAAAAGTATGACTATTTAATTCATAAATTAATGTAATCTTTGTGGTTTTCTTGTAAAAAAAAAATAGTTTTCTGGCATAAGGAGTAGTTTGACATCCAACAATGAATGACTAGCGGTCAATTCCAGGCATTTCATTGCCCCATTCTTTTGTGAAATCTCAGCATTGAACATGATGTACATGAATGAAAATTTCTACTTACTTTGATCATAAGGCACAGTTTCCAGCACTTCACTAATGAGAGCCGTCTCATTCAGGCGGAAAGCGAGCACAATTGCTGATGTCCACTCTTTCTTCCTCAGCTGACGTCGGATGCTGTTTGGGGTGACGTCCATGTCCAGGTCATAAGGATCAAAAACCAGCGAAGCGTCTAGGGAATAAATAAGCAAACCTTCCGTGGTGGCCGCCGCCCAGTTGCGTCCTGATTGAAAAACATTGACAATATATGATTTTGCGTTCCAACAAAGATGTGCCATGATTGTAGAACAGAAAAGCGGCAAAAATAGTTAGGATGAAGAACTTAGATGCATCCTGATTGCTAGAGAAATGAAATACAATCCATATGCGTTATTTCCTGAGGTGGTCAGAGTGAACAAAACTGGCTTTAGGAGCTGAACTCTGGACCATTTTTTCCAACAACCAGATTATCAGATTTTAATGGCGAAATGTACATGTAGTGACCATGTAAACCTGTTAATACTAATAATCAGATTTAACAACATTCAGCGTTATAGATTCTGCGATTTGACTCAGCTCGCTCAAACTGCTGTAAACTGAACACATACATGTTTATTTTTTAATTTAAAATCCACAAGAATATTAAATGTACGTACCAGTGGGGGAAAAGCGGAGCGAGGAAACACGAATCTCTGGCTTGAACCGTCTTGAGCTCATGTCACCTGAAAGTGGGGTTTAACAGGTTAGGGATTTTATAGTAGGACTTTCTTTACTTGCAGTATATAATCTTATATTACATTTCACTCTGACGTAATTTTCTGATATAACCTATAGTCCTTCTCTCCATTAATAATCACAGAAAGTCTCTCTACAGTGTATCCATGAGATTTTCATTTTGCTTTGTTACATTACAAAATGCATTCGTCTGATTAGTATTAGTCTTAAATTGCATGAAGTTCATACACAAGTCCTTGCATAGTAGCAGTTTTTATAGAAACAATAAATGTATTAACAAAAATGACTACAATTCATAATCATGATGTAATCTTGTTTATGCTGAATAAGCAGGTTGAGCTTATATACTTACCTTCCTAACCTCTAAAAAGTTCAAAATGTCTCTCTCACCTCTTCTGACACCAGGCAGGCTGAGTTTAACTCCATCCCCATCCCCTGTGCCTTCATCCACTAATGCCAAGCTACCGAACTCGGTCATCTTACGCCTGTCGAGGAACTCCTAACAGTCCACGGTGACATGCGAGAGTTAAAAAGGACAATGAGAGCTGAGCAGACATCAGCAGCCTTAACAATAATCTAAATGACAGAAAATATCAAATGCAAAAAAACAACATCCTATTCCAAGAAGTAAGATGATCATTATATGACTGTACCTCCATGGCATCTAAAGACATATTGCAGGAGATTTCAAATTTCTTCATGAGGATCTGCTCCTTGATGTTGTAAATGCAAACAAACTTTGAGTGGCCACCGGCCAACATGGACTCTCCATCAGCAGAGTAACACAGTGAAGTGAAGGCCCTAAAAAATTAGAGTAGAGAGCGTTTGGAATTTTTTTTTTTTTTTTTTTTTAAATACTCTCGTGTTCAATTAAAAAAAAAAAAAACTTTCAACACAAAAAACAGATGAAGCGCTCCTTCGTAACTTTACTAATCATTTTTATTTTATACAGCTTTTCTAACACTTTGAGTAAAATCCTTTTTATTATTATGATTAAATCCTATTTGATTTTATCTTATTTGATCTTGATTTGAAAAGGATCTGTAAGAGTGAAAGGGAAAGTTTATAGATCTGTGGTGAGACCTGTGATGTATGTTTTAGAGACAGTGGCATTGACTAAAAGACAGGAGGCGGAACTGGAGGTAGCAGAGCTGAAGATGCTGAGTTTTTGTTGGACTGGATTAGAAATGAGTTTATTAAAGGGACAGGGCATGTAGGACGTTTTGGGGGGGACACAGTGAGAGAGGCCCAATTGAGATGGTTTGGACCTGTGCAGAGGAGGGACATGGGACATATATCGGTAGAGGAATGCTGAGGATGGAGCCACCAGAAAGGAGGAAAAGAAGATGTGGGAAACTTTTACTGAAAATGCTGATAATTTATAAAACATGAGAGCCAATGGTGTTCCAGCATTCTTTTGCAAGATAATTTAAAGAAAAAGGGGGTTGCTGTGTGAAGGACTTGATTTACCTATGAGTATAAAAAGGAATGTAAATTGTTAGCTTTGTGGTTAGCATGTTAGACTTCTGATTGGAAGGTTGAGAGTTTAAATCCTAAAGCCCTGCTTAGTTGTATAAATGGGAAGTCGAATTGCACCTACCAAATGCGGATTTCCAACATGAAGATTTTTATTTTTTAGGTTGAGTAGGTGTTTTTGATCAGTGTAATGAATGAACTTTTTCTAGACTCTGCACCTTATTCCTTTTCAGAGCTGCTCCTTGTAATCTTTTGCCTTGAGTCTGTCAGTACTTCATTTAATAAAGGCTTTTGTGCTTTCAAATGAAACTCTGCAAAGTCATACATGGCAGGAAATTTTGCCCTGAAGCTCATCTAAGCCTTAGAAATACTCACTTGCCCTTGGCTGATTGTTTTGCTGTGATCTTGTCGGTCTCTTTGCGACCCATCTGCAGGTCATGTCGGCCGGCGATGGAGCCGGTCTGAGCCGCTGTCTGAGGATTCCAGAATGTGATCTCGCCATCCAGAGTGGCCACGGCCAACTCCTGGCCATCAGGACGATACGTCACTCCCAGACCTGGACAGAAGGGAATAGTCTGATGCATACTCTCCAGGACGGATAGTGAGTTACTTAACTCACTATCTACTAATTATAAACACACAACTTCTAAGTGCTTATGACCTTGTTTCCTGAAAGCCCTATTAAACTTTTAGCAAAATCTTGTTTCGCTTAAATTAAATACTAGATAATAGAATTACACATTGCAAAGTTAACAATCTGGAATATTGCATATTTTAAATATTGCATACAAGTAATAAGAATATATTTAAACATGAAGTTTGAATTTCTGCTTCTTGTAACTTTAGGTTTGCGATATAACTAATATAGCATAATCCCAGCTAATTAAGCACCTAAATGTACTTTATTACCGTACTTAAGTAATTTTTTTACAACTTTCTAGTTTACTGAGTATACAAGATAAGTAACTTAATCTCTACTCGTCGATATTTATATTTCGATATATGAATTTTTACTATATTTTAATTGACAATGACCAATTACATTTTGCACAGCAGTTGCCATGCCTTAACTATTCTGCCGAAGAGGCGATTTTGCAATCGACATTTAAGATACCTTTTTGAAAGACTGATTCATTTGCGTTGATCTTAATAAATGCAGTGTTGAAGTGTACAATTTAATAAAACCTGAATAAAACCTCACAGCTGTTTTTGGCTTTTCACTAACATGCATCTTGGTATTGAGGACTATAAATATGACTATGAATAAAATACTCAAGTACTGTTAAAATCAGATACTTTAAGACTTTTAGTCAAGACATATTGGAATTGATTTTCATGTACTCTGTACACGTCTGATAACCATGCTAATACGTATGAGCTTAAACTTGCCATGTCCTTTTTGGACTTCTTCTTCTTTTTAATAAAGTAACATTCCCCGTTTTTGTGTTTTACCATCAGAGGTGAGCCGTAGGATTTCTCTGGTTTGCCAGCTGTCCCTCATGTCCCACAATCGGACTGTTTTGTCCCAGGACACACTGGCCAACACAGACTGTATAGGACTAAAGCACAGGCTGCTCACTGGCCCCTCGTGACCACTCAGCACCTATCATACAGACAACACACACATTTCACTGCTACTATATTTGCTCCACTTACATTCTACATTTTACAGTACTAACTGCTATTAGCCATTATTACAGTTTACAAACAAGTTCAGACTGACCTCCAGAAGCCGCCCAGTCTGCATGGACCACAGGAAGATTTCAAATGAATCCTGAGCTCCAGCACACACAAGTTCCCCACTCGTATCCACTGCTAGTGAGGAGAACTGTTTCGGCCGAGGAGAGGTTAGTGTTCTGAAGTTGCGGTACCTAAAAAGAGAGAAAACGAAAACTCACAATACACCTTTTATCAAGGGAAAAAAATAAAAGGGTAACTAAATTGACATCAATGTGTTTTTGTGTATTCAGTTACCTGTGCAAATCGAAAGCTCGGACAGTGCCATCTAGCGAGGCGCTAATCACCACAAAGCCACTGCTAGTAAAGATGACGTTAGTTATGCTGCTCGTGTGCTCTGTAAATGTGACGAAACACAGGCCGCTCGTCGTGTTCCACACTTTCACCTGAAAATGATTGATGGTGGATAGAACCGAGTGAGATATACAATATAAACTCAATGCACGATTAACTCATTTTACATCAGAAATTTTAAGAAATGAACTGACCTTGCCATCATCTCCGCCGGTGACCAGATACTGTCCATCAGGAGAGTATGCGAGAGAGGCCATGTTGTTGAAGTGACCTTGCTGCTTAAACACATAGGATTCACTTTGCCACTCCCAAACCAGCAGCTGTCCAAGACCTTTCAATCAAACAGGCAATGTGGTAAAGATTTATATAGACAGCAAACCATTTCACCATATAATCCTTATGTGACAACAGGATCGTTCTAACAGGATTAGATCACTGCAGAAATATCAGTAATGCCATTTGAAACTGACTCGATTGACTACATTATTTTCTTTGGATCTCTGCATCAGTCACAGAAATGGGATGTGTTAATCACACAAAGAATTCCAGGTGTAACACGCATCCCTCTTTAAAATAAATTGTTTTAAACATGTCTAACTAAATAACTTGCTGCCAAACCCTAGGAAGTGTCACTTCTCTCAAAGCCCTTTAATGTGTCTATATTTTATGGATCAGTGCTTTAAAATCCTTCGGCTTTAGAAAGGACAATTTAGGAGCGACTTTAACACAACTGCACATTCATGCTGGTACAGGAAAAGAGTTTTAGTTAATGTCTGGGATTTTCACACACACACACACACACACACACACACACACACACACACACACAAAAACCCACAATACTAAATTATTTAAAACATCCCCTGAGTGATCTTGCTGATGAGACATGTCAAAGGAGAATGGCCAGTCGGGTCTGAAATTCTTCTTCTTTTTCTTCTATCGGCTTCTTCCATTAGGGGTCGCCACAGTGGATCATCCGTCTCCATACCCCCCTGTCCTCTACATCTGCCTCTTTCAACCCAACTACCTGCATGTCTTCCCTCACCACATCCATAAACCTCCTCCTTGGCCTTCCTCTTTTCCTCCCTCCTGGTGGCTCCATCCTCAGCATTCTCCTACCGATATACCCCATGTCCCTCCTCTGCACACTCAATTGCACCTCTCTCACCTTGTCTCCAAAACGTCCTACATGCACTGTCCCTCATAATAAACTAATTTCTAATCCTGTCCATCCTAGTCACTCCCAACGAAAACCTCAACATCTTCAGCTCTGCTACCTCCAGCTTCACCTCCTGTCTTTTACTCAATGCCACTGTCTCTAAACCATACAACATCGCAGGTCTCACCACAGTCCTATAAACTTTCCCTTTCACTTTTGCAGATACCCTTCTATCACAAAGTCTTAAATTATACAGCAACTAAAATATCAAAATTTTTACAACCATAATGAGGAGAACAGTTGTGAGATGCTGAGCTGAGAACATCTCAGAGCTTCTCTTACCCACCCCACCATCACCCCTTTTGCCCATAACTAAAAGCAGGCGATAATGTGCTACTGTATAGGTCAAATTTTTACCTGAACATCCAAAGCCAATCCAGTCTCCAGTGGGGTTCATAGATATAGCTGAAATCCTCTGATCTGAAATACTGGTGGTTTAAACCAAAAGAAAAAATGAACAAGAAATAAATTGTATTCAATAATATAACAAAAGTCTTGATATTAGCTAAACACACACACAGGTCACAGAGGTTAAGAATTCCAGCATAATGGTACATTTGGCCAAACCTGAGTGAGTGAATGAGGTTGAAGTCCGGCAGCTCATGGAGGTGGAAAGCTCCCGAGGCAAAACCCGTCACCAGAATGCGCGTCTCCTTGTGGAAAGCTGCTGCTGTCAGGTTGTTGTATTCACCTTCTTTGTTAAAAAAGTGTCTGTGGTTAATAAAAAAAAAAATTAGGGAGAAAATAGACGAAAATTAGACAAATAATAAATAACTCAATTTAAAATCAGTATGGAAAAAAAATTGTTTAAATAATATTATGAATCTTAAATTCCTTGAAATCCATCACAGATTTGATCATGAATTTGCCATTAATAATTAAATGCAATTTAATTTTGCAAAGTTTAGTCACAAATGCATATAATATTTGCATGATTTAATCTATCATTTATCATATATAGACGATTATTATAAAAAGTTCAATATGATAACTGTTTTATGTTAACACTGGAATTTATATATTAACATGCATTGAATCACATACTGTGTATTGTATTGGCTTTTTAACACTCCACGTGAGTCAACATTTTTAAAACCTGCTGTTCTATAAAAGTAGGATGTGGAAGCAAAAACAGGCGAAAGGCTGCACATACTTGCTTTTCTGCTTGTAGCGGACGTTTTTTACGCCATCCACTTCTTTCGCGCATCCGTGCACCCTTTTATCACCTCTCCCTTTGGCTGTCCGTCTTCTCCCATCAGTTCCTCGATTTCATCATCTTCATCCGCTTTGGATTCTTCTTCTTCCCGTTTCTTTCGTTCCTCCTGCATCTTCTTTCGCTCTGAGTATTTGGGTCCTTTGAACAAGCCATCGAGCTCGGTGTCACTCTCCCACACACACAGAGTGCCGTCCTGACTCACGGTGTACAACTGCGTAACAAAAAAATATGCTAGCTCTGTGATTACTTTTTCCCCCTCATGTACTTTAAAACAGGGGTCCCCAACCTTTTTTGTGCCACGGACCGGTTTCATGTCAGACACTACTTTCAGGGACCGGCCTTTAAGGTGTGGCGGATAAATACAACAAAATAAAATTATACGAGCGCCAAAAACTGGTATTTTCTAAGTATAATAATAAATGTGAATCCACTGTGTTGTTTTTTGTTCATTTTGCTAGCTTGGGGGTTTCAATTTAGCGGTAATGTATTATGTGTTAGCAGCCAGAGCAGCCTCTTTAAGAAGGTAGTTGATGTAAGTAAGACTTGTGACTGAGGCATGCATCTTGACGTGCATCAAGAGTGAGTTGTAGACAGATGTGGCTAAAAAAATCTGGTAATTTTCTAAAATAAAACATAACCGGTGCCGGTCTGCAGCCCGGGGGTTGGGGACCACTGCTTTAAATCACATATACTTAAACATCAAATAAATGCAGCTGGAAATTTGTGTAGTTTGACTGTCAAATAATTTCAGGTTACTATATTTCTGTGTATTTCTGTGTGTGTGTGTGTGTGTGTGTGTGTGTGTGTGTGTGTTGGAGTAACTGAACACTGGGAAGTTTCCCAATATGTTCACCACAATCATGTCAGCAAACACAAGACACTAAAAACCTACGTCCAAACTATCCTTCTCGAAGAAACATCCCACAATGATGTCCTTATGTCCTCCTATAGAGTAATAGATCAGATTCGCCCAACGTTCCGCTCCGAATATCCACGTGCTCATGTCTTTACTCCCCACTGCAAAGCACCTGAGACAACAACACACAGATTAAAACATCACCATATAAAACTGAAACATGTTTTTGGTAGTCAGTTAAATGCTAAATGGATAAAAAAAAAAAAACATTATGTACAGGATTCTTTAATAGCATTGATCTATTTAGAAAGTAAAGGTGGGTGATATTGGTTAGGAATTTTTCTCTGTCCAGTCACTAAGATAACGGCCCAGAATTCGTATATATGAATTCATTATATCAATCTCTCCGATAGAATTCTGGTTAGCATCATACCTCAAGAATGAGCAGCTGTGACACTTATAAAAAGGATAAACAAACAGAATTCAACGTCAAGAGCAAATGTGTCTAAAGTCATTCTTCTTTTACGCCTCCCATCTCGTTTAAAGTCAACCATACCTCCGGACAACACTCTCCTAATATACAGCTTCCGACTTGGAAAGGATCAAGTCTAAAACATGCTTCCTGGTGGAGACGTGTGAAGACAGATGGACCCATTTTTTCAATTGTGCCGCAAGGCAGTTTAACATAAATGGAGAAAAAAACTATAAGCCAGTCTCTGTGTACATGAGCTCATCAATACCCATGTTTGGCTAGTATTGCTATGATTGCAGAGAGAGAGAGCTAGAGCAAAAGAGAGAACACTCCCACCCAGACAGCATGGTCTCAGCATGGATTGCTGGAGCATTTCAGAATTTAAACAATTTATGTGAATATTAAATCCAGGGACCCCTGGTGGTCTAGTGGTTAGGATGCGGCACTCTCACGCTGTGGCCCGGGTTTGATCCCCGGTCAGGGAACCAACCCCAGCCACTCTTAGTGCCGGTCCCAAGCCCAGATAAATGAGGAGGGTTGCGTTAGGAAGGGCATCCAGCGTAAAAACATGTGCCAAATCAAACATGCGGAGGATCCGCTGTGGCGGGAGAAGCCGAAAGAAAGTTTTATGTGAATATTAAATCCAAAATGGAAAAGAGTGATAGCAGGAGTGATTTGTGATAGAAGGGTATCTGTAGAAGTGAAAGGGAAAGTTTATAGGACTGTGGTGAGACCTGTGATATTGTAGGGTTTAGAGACAGTGGCATTGACTAAAAGACAGGAGGCGGAGCTCTAGGGGTGGAGGTGGCAGAGCTGAAGATTTTCATTGGGAGTGACGAGGATGGACAGTATAAATTCATTCATTCAATAAACTATAAATCCTTATATTTAAACATTTTCTTGTGATTCTTAATACATTCGGATGGCCTTTATTATAATCTTAATTCATTCAGCCCTAGTCTAAAGACAGTATGTGCTAGCAATAGGAGTGTGTTGCTCGGTTGTGGAACTGTACTTGGAGTCATCGGTCCAGTCAATGCAGGTCGTCTCATCGAAAGGTCCATAATAACTCTTATCCAGAGAAAATGCATTAAAAGCCCGGTTCTTTCCAGGGGCATGGTACATCAGAGCCACATTTTCTTTAGTAACCACAAACTTCCTATTAAAAAAAAAGAAACAGAGAATATAATTAATAAGACTTTGGGTAAATAAGTAGGCTCTGAACTTAAGTGTGTTTAAGTGTGTTCAGATCGACTTACTTGCCATCTGGAGAGAAGCGGATGCTGTTAACCGGTTTGTGAAAGTGATGATGGTGAAGCACAGCTCGAGTCAACAAGCTGACCAAAATGGCCGCTCCGTCTACCACACATCAATTAACTTTAGGGACCTGTTTACCACTTCATTTGTCATAGAAATCATAAAATAAACATGTATACCTTCATCGACAAGTATAGCTGTATTTCCATCGGGTGAGAGTCCGACACAGGTAATATTCTTATTGGTGCTTACGGGTAAGGTCTCAGACTTATTACTGCAACAACAGGGACAGTGTTAGTGTTCATTGCCTGAATGCTGATACCAGATAATATGCACGAAAAAAAAAAAGCAGCATGAATCAGCATATATTTAGAGTGTGTACCATTCAACTCCTTTGTTTATAAATCAGTTTATCATGTAAACAAGTTCGGACAATCTTATGGACCCTCGTTCACTACACATTGAGACAATGAGGACTTGAAGTTCTAGCAACATGAGTCGTAAAATCACATTTCTAAACGACAGGTAGGACCGCGATCTTTTTGAAATGTTTGTTTTATCAGTCATCCCAATTATACAAAATATTCACGTCATACATGTAATAAAAACGCAGATGATTAAGCTAACATATATAGACATGTATAGACTTTTTTTTAAATTAATTACACTAAGCATATACAGAACATTACAGTTAATAATTTAAGAACCACAACAACTATTACCATCATTTCAGGCTTGTTTTCGCTTTCTTATTAAAATGATCACGGAAGTAGAAAGGACAAAAACTCTTTCGTATAAAAAAATAAAGAAAAAAATAAAGAAAAAAAAAAAAAAAAAAGAAAAAAGAAAACAACATGGATTTACTGACAATTACAAAGCACTCATACTGGAGACTTTTTTTGTTTAACAAAACCTACATAATTTTGAAAAAAAATTGCGATAGATTATGATGGAAGTTCACATACAAGTCCCTGTGAATGAAAATTTTTTGTCAAAATGATTATATTTAAAATAACAATAATAATAAATCAAGCACATTAAAATATAAAAAATATTTTTATTATAATTATATTATTAAAATCTAAAATTGTATTTTTATTCATTTTTTTAATATTATATAATTATATTTTAAATTATATTTATTATATAAACCTGAAATTTGTCTGGCAACCATAACTATTGTTAATGATACTCTAATGAAAAATTATCCAACACCATTTCACTTTTTTTGGATTTGGCTGGTTGGATAGTTGGCTGATAAAGCAGCATGTTTTCCACTGGAAAGTTATAAACTGTGATGGTTAGAAATGATCAAACGTCCGTCACTTACTTCTTCAGGTCGAACACAGAGATGCGGTTTCCAACTGGACTGATGACTGAATTCCCATCTTTAGAGAACGTCAGATTTCCGTGACGATACACGGCCCCGAGTAAGTTGGAAAACTGCAAACAAGAAGAAAACAAATTTGTCCCACCAATTTCCAAAAAGTTCATTCATAACCCAGAATACTAATGGAGTTTTTTTGTAAATTATTACTAAATACGTCCACACTAAAAATAGGGTATTCATGAAAATCCTGTATATTCAGAAAAATTTGTGTCCCACTCACACTCAGTGCAACTAAGAATTACCAAGTACTGATTAATAGATATGTTTATATGTCTTATGTCTATATTATATAAATAATATCTGGCTTTATATTGAATGCATGTCAGATTTCTGGTACAAATTGGTGTTTGTTGCCTTTTATATCACTGATCCAACAAAACTATGATATTGTACAATGTATTGATCTGAGCTAAGACACTTCTCAGACATGATATTCAAGCTGGATCTGTTTTATTCTCTAAAATAATTCAATACGTCTCTTCTAAAGCACTTTTCAGATGCTTTACAGAAAGATCAGTACTGTAAATAAAGACATAAACGGAGACTTATAGTAGTTGGTTGAATATAAAGTGTCTGTAATTTTATGATCATCTCAAAAGCCTTTAGACTGATTTCCCTTTATAATGTTTTTATGCATAATCATGTAATAAATGTTGATCCTATAACGTAACTCTAACTAACCCTATGTTAGCTAGCTAGCTTACCGAGCTTTCTCTTCTACCCTACAATAAAAGATTCACTGTATTCATATTTAACTTGTTATGCGTCAAAACTTACCTTGTAGGCAAACTTCATCTTGGTATCAAAAGGCGTTTATATATTTACATTATCCACGTGTAGACATAAGCAGAAAGCCTGGGGTACACAGCCGCCTGTTCCTCCAGCACAAACACGTGTGGATCCGTGTGGGTCTGTTGACGAGGAGTGTTTCCGGGTCAGACTTTTCAACTTTGACAAAATAAAATGACACGATAACGTTTTACGAAATCGATTTAAACCCAACATTTCATACAATTATAATAGATTTATATATTTGATCCAACATACACGTACATGTAATACCTTAGTCATGTGCAATAGTGGATGTAGATGTCGTGAAATATATTTATATTTACACACACACACACACACACACACACACGTATATATTTATACTTATTTATTTATACACACATTAAATATACATGTTTTATATATATATATATATATATATATATATATATATATATATATATATATATATAT
This sequence comes from Silurus meridionalis, assembly GCF_014805685.1. NCBI lineage: Eukaryota > Metazoa > Chordata > Actinopteri > Siluriformes > Siluridae > Silurus > Silurus meridionalis. The sequence continues at coordinate 12,784,928 of NC_060907.1, forward strand.
ATATAAATAAACGCTCGATTTGTGTTTATTTGAAGTGACTATGTGCACGTTAAATATGTAAAAAATGTTAAATATGCTAAATTAACAACCTAATTTCCCCTCACTGTGTGGCTATTTCAAGACATCTACATATATGACATATTGTCATTTTTTTTTCTAAGATAGCAGTGTCTCACACCCTCACATACTGTAGCACTCCCCTGCCAGTATCATTGTTGGGAGCCACTGTGTAAATACTGGGATTTTTTTTCTCTCCTGAGGTCATTGCTGTTTTTCTACACAAAGCTGAGAGAGAAACCATTGTGTACGTGCTTTGTGCGAAAGAATAATGAGTCACTTTTGCACTTAATGAAGTCACCAGTTAGACATTTTGCACTAATGAGTGAGATGAGTAGAGGAAGACCGATACATTGTGCATAGCAGCATATGAGTTTAGAGTCAGAAAGGAGAACCAAGTGCCTCTAACCATAACTCCAGAGTCCCCTGATCTGTGGGGTCAATCTGATCACCTCAGTCCTCCTGCTAGCACAAAGTATTGGGACACCTGAACTTTTCTGCCATATGTGTTTCTTCTTCAAACTGTTACCACAAAGCTGGAGACACTCACTTGTATAGGATCTCTTTGGATGCGATACAATAAAATTTTGCATTCACTTAAACTTGGAAACCCAAACCTGTTCCAGCATGGTAATGCCCCTGTGCACAATGTGAGCTCCATGAAGATATGCTGTGCATGGTTTGTAGTGAGAGATCTTGTGTGGCCTGCTATAGAGCTCTGATCTCATCCCTATTGAATACGTTTGGGATGAATGTGAACGCTGACTGCACCCTAGGCCTCCTCATCTCACCTACATCAGTACCTGACTTTACTAACGCCCTTGTGGCTGATTAACACAAATATCCACAGGCGCACACCAAAATCTAACGGAGCATCTTCACAAAAGAGTGGAGAGAATTGTAAGAGGAAATTGGGACTACATGTGGAATGCATTGCTCAGAAAATCACACCTTATGACCAGGTGTAGTGCAAAATCTAGTGTATTGTATCTAGTGTTTCTGTGTGGGGAAGCCTGTTTTTTTTCCAGTAAGCGAATGTCTACACTAAATTTTCCAAAGATGAGAATAACTGGTTGTGTATGGCATCCTATGGTAGACTGGCTAAACCTAGACAGCCGTTACATCCTCACACTCAAGATCCGGATCCACTAAGTGCTATCACCTGACCAAAATAAATCAGCTATTGAAGTTGATGATGATGATAATGGTGATGGTGCACATTTGCTCTTTTCCTGAGATCATTTCTCAGCTGTCATGTCTGACAAACCCAATCTTGATGAGATCACTAGTACTGGACATTGGAGCTTTTATATAAATAATGCAAGCAATAAAAAATGTGGTAAAAATGTAACGTAAAAATTACTCATTTGATGGGTGAACATCATAAAAGAGACATTTCTTGTACAAGGTCCCTCAGAAAGTAGCACAAAAAAAAAAAATCAAAAAGATGATTAGCAGTAGTGACCACCAGGTGGCGTCTGGAAACTTTTTTTTTTTATTCTAGCTCAAAATAAAGCTCATAAACAGCCGACAGTAAATTTTGTACCATTCAGTATAAACAATTGGGTTTTTAACACTTGTGTCAGTGGACATCTTGTTGAAATGTTGATCAAATATAAAGATCCGTAGTGTTGAGCGGATGATCATATGAAGTCAGTTGATCCTGTTACAAGGCGGGGTCTTCGGAGTGACGTCACTGTCTCATTTGCATACCCCTCTGCATATATTGGGCTCTGCGCAGTGGCGCGCCACATTGCTGCAACCCCGAGATATCCGAAATCGCAAACGCTAACTGGTCTACATAGGTATGCATTCTGATTTCTTTCTCCCTTATTATCTAATAGTTGTAGTCATATTTGTGCACGGTGGTACAGATTGATTTTTTTTAATCCCTATAATGTGATGCATTTTAATTTTTTTTCTTCAAAAGAGTAGAGGAATGTATATGTGACGAATGACGGATGTTTCCATTTTAATCTCGCTATAATGTTACATCCGGTTTTATTGTGCGTGCAAATGTGTAAATGTGATCCGCTGACACGTTTCCTTTGTTGCACCTATGGTGCGCCTTTGTGTTGTAGGCTGTTTTTTAATGCATGCTGATTAGTCACTCAGGCGCTTTCTAACTATAAATGCATGAAGAAGATAACAAGACTAGGTTTGTGCATGTGGCAGTAGGGGTTTGGGGTGTGCCAAAAACGTTAGATTGCTTTTTTTTTACTTTTTTTCTTTAGAGATTAACTCCGTATGGGCGGTGGTTCCTTGTGCGCGAGCCTTGAATTCGCAAATCTTTGTGGGCGCACGTGCTCAAAAATGTCTAATAAAAAGGGTTATGCTAATAACTTGTTATTGCATTTGCATGCGTTTTTTGGGTTCTTACGCCATGATTTCGCAGTGATCTGGACATTTTAATTTTTTTTCTGGGTTAATTTTTTTTTCCCAGACGCCATTCAAAAAAGGGTGCGGTTTTGTTCTGTGGTCAGTGCAGTGTGTGTGGATGGACAAAAGCTCACCATGTGTACTGCATAACGTGGTTCAATTAAAAAAAACACTGTAGGTGGATTGAAATGATTTTTCAGAAGAAACAAATTTTTATTTTTTTTTCCTCAGACACTCTGCAATCATGTCTGACAAACCAAATCTGGCTGAGGTCGAGAGCTTCGACAAGAGCAAGCTGAAGAAGACCGAGACTCAGGAGAAGAACCCGCTCCCTTCTAAAGAAAGTAAGGAAGTCCTGTTTTTAAGTTGAAACCATGTTACAGGAGGCTGTGTAGTCTGACAGCCCTGAAAGAGAGGAAGTGATTTCCAGCATGATTGTGCAACATATTAAATTGCGCCTTGCAAAGAACAATGGGTGTGTGCCAAAGCCGTGATGGCATCTAATTACTTTTTTTTGCTTCTGCAGCCATCGAACAGGAGAAGCAGGCGTCATCGTGAAGACCCCACGCTGCCGTCATGCACTGTGCACACCCCCTTTCCCACACATTGCCTTCTTTTTGTTCACTTCTTTTAGCTGTATAACTCTGTAACCAAAATGTAAAAAAAAAAAAAAACACAAATGGGGGGAAAAATACGCTGAAAAGAAAAACCTGAAGATGCCATCAACGTTGGGTGGACCTGAAATCATCCTCCACCAACGGACAAGACGAAAAACCATCCACCCACCCCCTTTTCCAAACCAGCAATGAAAGAGGGCTTCTAACCCTTGGCGCATGTAACTTGGATCCATCTGGCTTTCATGGCCTTGGCCATTGGCGTTTGACAGAAGAGGGGCAAAGGACAAAGGGGGTGTGGCTTTGGAATGTGGACATTCCCTAAATTTTCATTGACCAATCTGGGTATGGCTTTGTCAACGTGTGACCAGCTTACTAATTTGTGGCGTTGCATTTATTTTCTTTTTTTTTATTGAGAAATTGAGTTTTATGGTAAAATGCACAATTTGGTTTTGTAAGTCATCAATGATCTACCTTCTTGTTAGTGCTGTTCCAAGCAAATCTTTTTTGATTGACCCAAAAGAGGAAGTGGTGGAATTCACCTAGATGGGGATATATTCCTAAGGCACGAGGGTTTTTTTTTTTTTTTTTTTTTTTAAACCGATTGTACCTTTTTTTTTTTTTTTTGTAGTACGTGTGGTTTTTTGTTTTGGGGGGTTGCTTTTTGTTTTGCACCCAATCTCAATTGTCCTGTTGTATGGAAGCTGTTAATTCTGGAAATGAAATATTCCATATTGCTTTCAAGTGTTGACAATTTTTTTTTTTTTTTCCTCCTTGGGTTTCTGTAAGCCTCAGCAAACCATGTTATTTTGCCACAAACCCATTCTCAAAAATGGAAAAAGGAACGTGTTGTAATAAAGCCTTTGTTATCAAAATGGTTTTCTGCTGTTTTTCACTACACTCTGACACCAGGAATTTAAGGCATGTCCGGGTTTTTAACGCAGCAAAAATGTAGTGATAAATCCACAGCAAGGGCAACAGTTGCTAAATTGTAATGTAAAGGTGAACTGCTCACTGGACTATACAGATATCCAAGAGTGCAACTCTTCATGATTACAAGCCTGTTTCCTAGGATGGTTTATCTGGAAAGCATTAGAGTAGTTTTTCTATGATGTTCTACATTATGATTCAGCTCAGTCCAATTCTATGAAATCCCTAAATTAGTTACAGCCAGAATTGCTGCTTTATGACTTATAAACATAAGTGAATTTTGATCTATAGAGTATGACCAAGACTGATCCTGAAGTCTCTTGCTTGAGGAGTCAACATCAATGTTATGTCTAGCTTTTTATAATTTACCATCAATCTCAATTTGCCTCAATTTGTCATTTTCTTCTTACTTTTTAAATGGTAGCCTAGCAGTTAGCAGCTTTAACTCCCCCTGCAAGACCCAACAGCTAATTAGCTAATTTGTAAATTAACAATTCATTTATATAGTTTTTCCAGGCCATGTTATCAAACTCCAGCCTCTTCTCTATGGCTGGCTAACTAGTAAAAATCAAATGTACTATGAAACAGGAAATGCTATGTTACTAGAATCATACAAAAATATAGTAACTAGCTAGCTAATAATGTTTACCTTGAAACAATTTTAGCTAAATAATGATTGAGAATTTCCCAAAACAAAGCTATCCGATGTTGGAAGTACAGTAGGTGTGATGTTTGGGTGTGATCTAGTTGTAGAATTATGTACAGTATCTCAAAAGCAACTATTTTAGTATTTTGTCTCAAGGGAAAAAACTATAGAAATAAAACTTGGATATATTTAAGAGCAGGCGCCCCCAACACTGGATCATTTGGCTGCAAAGAAAAAATGTCATGGTTAAAATTCTAGTAAATTTTTTTAGTTAATTAGTTAGTCTTCTGGATCTTATTTAAAAAACGACTGTTCCGCCCTCACCTCACTACTGCACTTGACTCTGGCACGCCATTTCACGCATCAGCGACACAAGCTAACCCTTGAAAAAAATTACCCAAAAACAATATTCACTGTAGAGCTTTTTCAGGAAGGAACGAGCAAACGATGGGACAGCAGAAGGGTCACAGACTGCCAGCAAAAAGAAAGTTGCATTTAAAAAGAAAACACCAAGATTCCTACCCAAGTTACAGGTTCATCGCAACAGGTTATACACAAGCTCCACACATGCTATGCATAATTTGCAGTGACTGACTAGCCATAAAACACTCAAAACTGCTTCACCACATTGAGACAAAACACCCTGCGTTAAAAGACAAGTCCTTGGATTTTTTTTAGAGAAAGAAACGTGAACATGAAGGACAAAAACAGTCATTGAGGGCCACCACTTCAACAAAGGTGTCTGCGCTGAAAGCATTATTCTTAGTTGCGGACCGCATTGCTAAAGCTAAGGAGCCCTTTACTACTGGGGAAGAATTGATTCTGCCTGCTTCTAAGGACATTTGCAGTAAACCTTTTGGAGAGGCTGCGGTGAAAAAGGTAGCAAATGTCCCCTTTTCGGCTAGCACCATGACAAGAAGAATTGATGAAATAGCGGAGGAAGTTGAGGCACAGTTGTTAGAGAGGATAAATGAGTCACCGTGGTACACAATTCAGGTGGACGAATGTACTGATTTTGACAACAAGCAATATTGCTCGTTTTTGTGGGATCTATTTTTCATGATGATGTGCATGAGGATTTGTTATGTGCACTACTTTTGCCAACTTACACCACAGCTGCAGAACAATTTAAGTCCTTACATATCAATTTACAATTACATATTAGGAAGACTTAAATTGGTCGTTTTGTGTCGGCCTATGTATGGATGGAGGCTCTTCTCTGTTCTGGCACCAAGGTGGTGGAATGAACTTCCCCTAGATGTCCGTATAGCGGAGTCCCTTGCTATCTTCAAGCGACGGTTGAAGACCTACCTCTTCCTGAAACACTTAAATTAGCCCTTTCCCGGTTTGCTTTGTAGAATTCAAGAGTTATATTTATATTAATTTTGTAATCTTGCGTACCAGTTTAGATTTATTCATTGCTAGAGACTCACAGCACTTTTGTACGTCGCTCTGGATAAGGGCATCTGCTAAATGCTGCAAATGTAAATGTAAATGGAGTGGCTGCGATGACTGGACGGCTTTCAGGTCTGACAACACGGATCAAGGAGGTCGCTTTCAAATGTGAGTCTACTCACTGTGTCATCTATAGAGAAATGCTGGTGAGCCAAAAACTGTCACCTGAGCTTAACAGTTTTTTGCAAGATGTGATTAAAGTTATTAACCACATCAAAGTGCATGCCCTTAATTCGTGTCTGTTCGAGCAGCTCTGTGAAGAGATGGAGGTAGAACACAAACAAGTTTATGTCATCAAGAGTCTAATTAGACCACAGGACATGGTTCCAGAAATTCATGCTGTTGGACAGGTGGTCTTCAGCAAACTGTTTGCAGGATTTCTTGTGAGCCAGCTTCAGAATGGGCTTCCTTCTGGGGTGATGGCCATGCAAATTGACTTGTTGCAGTGTGTGGCGTACGGTCTGAGCACTGACAAGCGGATCTTCCGCTTCTGCGACCTCTAAAGCAATCTTGCAGCACTCATGTCTGTTTTTTGAAGTAGCTTCTGCACCTGACACACAGCACAAGGACTCAACTTCTTTGATGGACCCTTGCGAGGTCTGTTCCGAGTGGAACCCGTCTTGGAAAACCTCTATATGACCCTGGCCACTGTACAGTAACTCAGTTTCATGGAGTTATAGATCTTCTTATAGCCTGGGCATCAATTCTAATTCCCAAATCCTTGAGTTCTTTGCCATTGGGTTTCATGTTAAGAATTGTACTCAAAACACCACATTTTTACTGCTCTAACACAAGATACACAAATTGTATGGTCTTGTCAAGCAGACAAAAACATAAACATGTTGAATAGGACATGTGGCATAGCATGGTTACACAACGTACAGCTGTTATAAGGGTGCACTCACATTTGTTGCCAGTTATGTAGACAATAATGGTTGTATGTTCATTTATTTTTAGAGGACAGTAAATCTGTACTGCTACACAAGCTGCACACTGACTACTCTAAAATATATTCAAGTTTCATTTCTTTAGTATTGTCCCTTAAGAAGAGACACTAAAATGGTTGCTGAAATGTGAGGGGTTTACTCACTTTTGTGAGATACTGTATCTTTAAGTGTAAATCAGTATAGTTGTGATTCTGATTATAACTGAGCCAACAGTATATTTCTTTCATGCACTTTACACGGTGGTCTGTTCCTTTTCCTCGATTATGACGTAATAAGCTTTTTCTGCTCTGTAACACTATCTGACACACTTACCACACACATAATCTCATATCCCAGAGTAAGTGGATTTGTCTTAAGTCAACTTCTAATACTGTATTAATCTGTTGCATGAGTGGAACTGTAGAGCTGGAGCTGGATAGATAGGACCTGGAATGCTCTTGAGTGAGTATTTATACATCAATTTTACAAACAGAAAGCTTGAAAAACACCTTCTGCACCCACCAGTCTTTCTGTTTTCGTCCTACTTTCTTGCACACCTTTTTTCCACACCCCTGTCTTCCATAGAAGATGGTAATTAAAGATTATTTGCCTGCGGCGAGCTTCTCGCATGTACAAATCATCTATAATAGCACATTACACACCCTTTTGCAGATGTGTTGCAGCGACGAAGACAAGAAGTAGTAGATATGCTTCAACGCCAAAAGGTAACAGATCCAGACATGCCCTAGGAATTTAGATAGATCTATAGAAAAGATCTTGAGGAAAGTAGAGTGTCCTCCTGAGCTTATCTAATTACTTGAAGTGGACAATGTTTAGTTTCATCAATTTACTTCCTGATTTCATGTATTTAGTGGAATTCCAATAATTGAACACCAAAAGCTAAAATTATTAATCTTACTGCTCACTGCTGGTTGTAAACTTTTCATATTTTGATTGTCTGAATTATTATAAATTTGCATTATTGATACAAATTAAGGAAGGAAATGAAAATACTTTCCTGTTATATGAAACTAATCCATGCCGATGTAATGTTGGGCCTGATGTGAAATCGATTGTTTTCCCTTTTAACCAATTAGAATTACATTTAATGTCATGGAACATTCATGTGTCAATTTATTTCCATTTATATATGTTATTTTTTTATATGACATGAAATGAATTGTTGTGATGGCACTGGATACTCCGTCTATTACTCTTTAATAAATATCTCCATCAAAATCTCAGTAATCTGATGTTTTTCTTTGGTAAATAATGTCTTTTTAACCATACAGTTTTAGTTTATGTGGAATATGCACAGTACAAGTCCTGTAGTGAGTAGAAATGATTAACATATTGGAACGACTGCATTAGTATGAACCTTTTGTTTACATTATATTTGGCACTATTGTCAGCTATGCTTACATTAAATATTTGACCAATCAATTTTAATTTACACTGATCATAGAAAGTGGATATAAAATGGATATAAAACTGTGTATAATTTGTGTGACTTGAATTTATAATGCACATTTTGTGTACATACAGTCTATGAAAGACTGTAACTACCAAATGAACTCCAGTTAAAATTGTTTTTTATTAATAATAATAGCCTTTGCAGATTACCAATCTGTTCACAAGGACAGAGTTAAAAACTAGTTCTACCGTTATTTGCAAATTCATCTTCCTTCTCCATCTCAACCAAAGCCAGTGGGAGTCCACTTAGCTATTCATGAGCCATTGCACACAGTATTGTGGCTCAGTGCCATTTCATGACTAATGTTTTGGTGCCAACTGCCAAGAATATCTGTCTTTGCTTTCTGTCTCTAATTTCATGTTATACTGATTACACTCATTTACTTTAGTCACTGTTATAGTATGTAATTGTATATACGCCATTGGAAATATACGTTTCAAGGTATTGCCAATCACTGATATGAATTGAGCTGAGATGAATTCATATTTTTACTTTAAAAAAAACCAAAGCGTTCAGGACAATCCAGGACAAATTGAACAAACACTGAAAAAATCAATTCAGAAATGGCCCCACTCTCGTTACCATTCCTATAGCTGCTGACTAGTCGCGACTAAAATATTAATCCCGTCATCCTCTGCTGAACATCGTTCCATCTGTTGATCATGATGGCACACTGAATTAGCCAAAGTAAACACAGAGCTGAGCTCTTGTTTCCATGGTGACTCGGGGCAGAAAGCATCCTTGTTGCAGTCACATTCAGAGTGGATCAGAGCAGCCACTCCTGCGTCTGCACATGCCATGGCTCTAGCATACAGGAAATGATTCTGATGAAGAACTGTATTCCAGAATGGTCATCTCATTACAGAAGTGATATTTTCAGTTTCACAAAGAAATTATTAACATGGCTAAAGTTTCTCATCTGATTTTTTTAAATCTTGTTTATGGTATTAGAGTCCTAGCCTATGTGCTCTAATTGACATGCTGCTTCTATCCAGATAAAACTAGATGGAGGTAGTGATCCTGACAGCTACACTTTAACTAAATCAACCCAACTCAGCCAAAATTCTGAAGGTTCTAATGAGTTTCTTCCATGACCCTCTTGATTTGCATTCAAGCGGCTGATTTTGTCTGACGTTTCATCTTGGGTTTTTTATGAAACAGACAGCAACTGAGCTATTTGCAACAATTAAACCACAGCAACCTTGTTTTGTTTTTCATCATTATAAACTGTGCTCTAAGATCAGAGTGAGATAACCTTTTACAACTACACAGACGATTGCATTTATGATAATGACAAAATATTAAATAAAGCCTTTAAAAAAATGGTAGAATTTTTTTTTATTTAAACATACAGCAAAAATATATATATATATTATTACAGGATTTTATGTTGTCCAAAAGGCTATAATCAAAAAATCTGTCAAAGTCAAGTTTGTTTAATAGTTTATAGTTGATATAGTATTTGGTTGAGAAATTGGGTAATAAAAAACAAATTGCACTCTGATATATATATATTTGATTTTGAATTTGAATTTGAAAATATTGCAAGGTTTTAAATGACTTAGTAGAATAATTATTTTGGGTTGCTCAAAGAGTCTTTTGACGTATACAGTGGAACCTCGATACTCGCAACCTTGACACTCGTGACCTCGATAGGCCGCGACTTTTTATTTGAAACTGGACTAAGAATAACGTGAAAAATCTGATAGTTTGCGAGAAGCCGCGAGTGGCTCGAAAGTTCGGAATAACTAATGAGTTTGTACTAATAAATTACATAAAAAATTTTACATTTTGTAATTATAGTATTTTTCATTTAAAGTAGTAAATAAAACATTTATGTTCATGTTCACATGCTCCTGATTACTAATCATCCATACCTGGTTACTAATCACACACTATGAAGCAATTAAGCAATACAGAATTCATAGCCTCCATTTTATCAGCCGAATGTGAAGTCACAACCAGAGTTCTTACACCTAAATAACTAAGCCTATCATTGTTAGTTGCAATTCGGGTTCTGGATCTTTAATGTTCCTGTTTTTTGATTCTCCGGTTTTGCCCTTCTTATGTGATTTGTACTTCTCTTGAACTTTGCATGTTCCTGAATTATGACTTATTATGGCTTACTATATTGGCCTGTTTTATACTCATTTAAACTAAATCCAGCACAAGAACTGCTGAGGTATCACTGTGGATATGTATTTGTTCTAATGTGTCTCCAGGGCTCATCCTGCCCTTAAGCCTACACATTCCCTGTCTTGGGGTGGTGGCATGTCTGTAACTGCATTAGAGAAAAGTGAAAACTGCTGATGGTTCGTGGGAAGTACTCAGAATGCCATCTCTTTCCCATTAGTTCTGACCGAGCTGAACAGTGGAGCAGTTATGGGATGGACAGAGTTCTGCAGAGTTAATGCATCGCTGGCAGGAAATAGAGATCAATAATGTTGATTTGGACTTTTAGTTCAAGAGCTACAATGCTCTGTGGTCCCATAGTCAGGAAATGTTTTTTTTTACATTAAACACACTGTTGGTTGTGTTTGAGTTTGTGTGTGTATGAGTTTGTGTGTGTATGAGTTTGTGTGTGTATATTTTTGTGTGTCCACTTTTCCGCTGGTCAGTCTTCAACACAGTACAGTTACTAACATGAATCCTGAATTAGTCATAGTTTAAAAGGTATCTGTAGGCCTACTCCTTTCCATAACTCTATCCCTTAAAAGTAACTCAGGGTATTCCCAAAGTCTACAGTTGTTGATCTGTGTGGATGTGTGTTTGATAACTAGGTTCATGTCAGTCCATGTTACTCATTTACTCCAGTTTCCTCTTCACACCAACACACTTCCTTTGCATTTTGTTTTCAAAATGATGGTGTCGAATTGTATCACTTCCTGAACTTGATTCCTTTATAATTTCCCCCTTCTAGAAATGTGTCCTCCTTGTACCTAGTCTACACTGTATTAACTGTAAATGGGATTAATGCAGAGTTACAAATACACATTTGCTGATATAAGTGGCTAAGTAAGCATGATGGCAGCATGAATCTTTTTGAAACCTGAAGTTGTTAAACATTCTGAAACTAGAGACCAAAGAGATAGAGGCAACTCTGGCGAATGCCACATCGGCCTTAATCACGTCGACATCCCGTGTCTGAGAGAGAGAAACTGTGGGCATAATTACCCGCAAGCTGTTTAATAGCAGTGCTAGAATCAGACTTCAGGCTTTAATTAGAACAGTGCAAATGGCAAGTGCACTTTGTGTCATCTGATGTATAGTCTTTGATTATCACTCCCAGGAACAAGGATATGCTTTGGAGAGAAGCAACTTTAGCCACACCCAAGCCTATTGAATCAACCTGTTTAAGCAAGGAGCAGAAAATTTTTTAAAATAGATTGCACATTTATTGCACCGAGGCAAACATGGCCACTCAGTACAACTATTTGCAAATAGTTTAAAGTTATTGGCTTAAACACCCCACACACATTTATATAGTCAAATACTATCATTATAAACATGCACACAATTGTTACCCAAATTTAAAGGCAGAACCTATCCCTTGAAAATTCCACTTTGGTCTGATCAGCTACATGATAGCTTACTTCAAGACAACTCTTTAGCTAAATTTGCAACTAAATTGGTAATCTAGTTAGATATAGAATGTTAGGTTAAGTGTTCATAAAATCCAAATTAGTGTTTCAAAGCTATACTGTATCTGGAAAAAGAAAGAAGTAGACATATACATTCCCTCATTTTTATTTTATATTTTGTCATATCTGGAAGACCACTAAACATATTCTTAAATACATATTTGTGCAAATCTTTGTGATAATCTAGTTAAAGATTTTTTTCTAGAACTATATACTGTATGCCCTGTTCCTGTACATGAAACGAGTCTCCTTAATCAGACTCCATATTTAGCCTGTTCTGTATCTTGAACACTATTGTTTACTAGGTAAATCACACTGACTTTCTGTTTCATAATAAAATATTTTGCATACAGAATCTAATCATAGCTAAAAAGCCATTTGGTATGAAAATGAACTATAAGGGTTATTATTTACCTTGGAAGCTCCATCATTTTGTAGACTTTTCTGTCCATGCTTCAGAATGCTAAAGTATGGCTAGTGGTTATGTTATGTTATGTTATGTTGTTATGTTATGCTATGCTATGCTATGCTATGCTATGCTATGTTATGTTAGCATTAGGTAACCTAATGTTTTGTCATTTATTAATCACTTTTTATTTTACATGGGTGCAAATAGTAAATGACTTGAAAAGTATACCTACCAATATCAGTTGAAATCTTTTATGAATGTTTTTTTTATTGTAACTTAAACAAGGTTATTCTGTTTTTCTGTAGTTCAACAAGCCATTGGACTTTTTGTGTACTATGCTAACGTAAATTATAGGATTAGGGTTATTTTTTTTTACATTTGTAGCACATTTAGGAAATCAATTCTAGTAGTTTGATTTGGTAATGCTCAGCAGTATAGGATCAACTCAGAGACACTGATTATACAAGGCTCATACACTTTAACACTGTGCCGAAAGTCATTTAATACATGACTCCAGGAGACAAATGTGTTTGTCATAACTCTGGCTGGCTTGGCTGGAACTTAACAATTTATTATTTATCACTTGACATTTACACATCAGCATGTGTGTTCGTAGTTACCGACACCAAACACCCAAATAGTAATAATGATATCCTTTCCTATGCTGTGCTTACATCTTGTAAGGATAGGGTTAGAGTTATTCTACCCTTTTATGTCAGAAGATTTTTGTGAGTCTCTGGCTGTATCCCCAGATCTGTAAAACACACCATATCTCATTCTGGAGCTAGGAAGATGCTGGGTAATAGTGCAAGTAAGTTTAAAAAACTTTGTTGAGGTTTGAAATAATATGTAGACAAAAGCTTTTCAATATTATATACAGCCCCTGTCTAAATCAAAAGTAAATGATTCAGCTTTGCCGCTAATCCTGAGAGACTCTGCAGTGCAATTACACAAGGACTATTTTGTTGCTTCATACATTTAAGCTGAATGCAATATTGCAACTGTTACATAATGTGAGTTTACTGTCTCCTTTGTTAGAAGTATTAATGTTCAATATTGTAATGGCCTGCAGAGCAAAGCTGACCTGTAGCTATAATGTCAGGGAATGACAGAACTGTTACTATTAAATTTTCAGCTAGTGCATTCAGTGGTACTTGCTAGGTTAGTTAGGATGCTAAAGTTAGTATCAAATTAACTATATGGCTTATTTGCAAAATCCCCAATATAACCATTTTTGGAGAGTTAAAAGAACAGAAAAAACAAACAAACAAACAAAACAACACTAAGCTACCAAGAAAGTAGACGAGAATATTTGAGGTAGTAAAATATTAGCATATGAAACAATAGGACTGACAAGCTTGGGGATGCGTGTTGTTATTTTAAACCTGGTACTGATGAACTTGTTTTGTATGTGCTTTGGTTATTAAGCTTATCTAGCTGGCATCTAACGTTCAATGTTAACTGTGCTAACACTGCCAACACCAAGCACATTCCACAAGCACAAGTTAATGGCTTCAGAAAGTAACTCTTTTCCAGTCATAAATTGAAAAAACTCTAGAACTAAACATGGCTCTGGTGAAACTAAAAAGAAATTTTTTTGTACATTATGACCCACTTTTAGTTTGTATCAAAGACCTAAAATATAGGACTATCGCAATATCTCAACACACTAAAGAAATAAATATTTATAGCTATTATCGTAATTGCTTAGGAATTAGGACTGTCTCAGCGCACTATAGGAAAATAAAAAGACTTTTTTTTGTCATCTTACACGTTCAGTAAAGCTACAAGCTTTGGGATTTTGTTAAGGCAGTAGAACGGACCACGACGCTGCTTTATTCATTTGCTATTTAGTGATTTTCTGACGGTGGCACAAACACAGGAAGTGGCACTGCTCCAGATCTGGCAGATTGTATTCATTACCTTCCTCCTACAGGATTTTTTTTTTTTTTTTTGATGCAGTGCTGTGAATGAAGCTAAAACCAGACTGTAGATTAAGGCAGGAATGTTCTTAAATATAGTACTGACAAACCAGTGGCCTATAAATTAAAGAAGTGCTGGGTTTACTGTATAACTTAGAATCTTAAAGAATATAGATTTTTATATGGACTGCATTAGAGACCAATCCAAGGTAAACATGTTTAATATTACACCTCCCTTTACACCAGGGTTCTTAAAGCAATGCTCATTGCACATAACGCATTTAATCCTCAAAATGTGTTAACATGTTAACTGCAAGGAGCTATTTGTTTTCTTACATCTCGGTGCATGTGCAAACCTGCTCACACACTCTCTGCCTTGTATTTGGAAGCAGCAAGGCATGCAAGGAATTGCACAACAGATTTTATTTTGTCTGAGCTAAGAGTGGGGCTTCTTATTGAAAGCAGGTTGTATCTGTCTGAGTGCAAGGTTTTGTTGTTAAGCCATATTACAGTAGCAAATTACTCTCTAATGCAGAGGGTTTTTTTATGTTGTTTTTTTTTTAATTTCATTTATGGTTTTTTTTTTTTTTTTTTCTTGCAGAGTATGACCTTCATGCCATAGTTTGAACTGTCAGGAGATTTAAACATGGTGTAAACAAGATCTAAAATAACACCTTTTTTAAACATGGACAGGGCAGGGCAGTAAAACAGTACAACACAAGTACACCGCATTAAGAATAATCCAACACACACACACACACACACACACACACACACACACACACACACACACACACACACACACACACAGATATACAGATATAAATATATATATAAATATAGTGTAAGCCTACATATATATTGTGCATTGCAAAACAGATGGCAAATCCCATGTTATAGAAGATTTGGGGTATGAATATTGTTGATAGCGTAGGTTTTTTACTGGCTCAACGACTCTAATTGTTACGTGTAAACAAAACCTGCATTGAGGTTAATGTGCCATGTATTGTGGCTCATTTTTTCCCATGCTTTAATAAAGCTCTTTACAATAGGTAAATAATACCAAAGCAGAAGTCATGCTTTCACTTCCCCTGTTGTCACAATGCGTAGTATAACTGGGACGTTGTCTTGTATTATATAATCATGCTGCACCCCCTCCAGTGACACCAGCTGCTTGTGTATGCGAGTACAAAATGGTGGCAAGGATGTCACCCAATCAAAGAGCATTCTGTCATATAAGGCCGAAGAGAAACAGGAAGTTTGGGGGAGTCAAAGCAGCATCAGTTTGTGTTGTCTCTCTGACTTCCTCAACCGATCAGGGATGTGCTAGCAGCAAGGTCCACCCTTGGTGCTGTTACCATGACTCTGTTAATTCCACTAGGCTGGCAACTGATCTGAAGGACTCACAAGCTGTGATGTGGCTGAATGTTGACCTCAGCTTTTTGATCTCAGCCTGAGTTTGAATAAAGTTTAAAGCTCTAATGATTCGAGTATGGCAAGGAACCACTACCCATAACAGTGAATAACACTTGGTTGCTCCCTTTCCCAAACTACAGAAATTCTGAGATCATTCTAATCAAAAGGAAGTTTTAAAATTCAAGATTCAAACCCACCCTTCCCCTAAAATCATGACCACAAACAAAAAACGATGTAAATAATATAGACTAAAATTAATTGCTGTGCCAAACTCAAAGGCAATAAGAGACACATTGTTATTTAGCATTGTTGGATGTTGGTATCCCTTTTTTACAGAAACTATAAAGTTAGAATAAAGTTTTGCTAAACAACAGTACCTTAAATGTAATTCATGCTTCCAGAGAAATACAATGAAATATGCCTGTGACTCATAAAAATAAGTCACACCCAATGGATCGCTGAAAGAGCCCAATGTTTACTCAGTTTTGTCTCAAAATTAAATCCAGGTTAATTCTGACGATCAGACTAACCATGATGATGTAGCAAACACAATGAAGTAATCTATTTCATGGCTCTGAACACTGAAGGCCATGAAATGAATAACAGACAATGTTGACCAGATTTGCACTTAAAGTTAGTCTTTTTTATTACACTTGACCTGTTTAATATGCAATGACCACAGACAAGATGTATAAAAAATTCTGTTTCTGATCATTATTCTGTCACAAATTTATCTCATGACACATGACATCATTTTCCTGTAAACTGTGTCTGGCTAAGATAATATCATTAGACTGATGCTAATTGGTCTTGTTAGTTTTGAGTGATGCTAATTTGCTAGTGTGTGTAAACAAATTCAAGCTTATCGCTGTTTTTTGGGTGTAAACATCTTAACTGCTATAAAGAGTCATTGCAATTTCTTGAGAAAGTGAATTCATGCATTTATTGGTATATTTTGTGCAAAATATTACTGGTATTCATGGGCATAACTGACAGTTTCACATTTTGAGCTAAAGTACTGTTTCATCAGGTTCTTACAGGGTGAAAGTTTTTATATTTTACCTACTTCCTCTTAACTCTCAGTAGATGTAAGGTGACAAACATGCTCATACAGTAAATGGAAGTAGACATCTGGTTTGAGAAGTGGAATGTGTTCTGAATGTTAACCCATCTATTGACTTAAACCTTAAAGCTACCAAAAAAATCCCCTTTTAAAAATAATTTTTTTAAAGTTGATTCGACTCACTCAGTTGGAAGTGTGTGTGGAGAGGCCTGATTGCACTTCCTGTTTTGGTGTTACATTCTTTGGCAGTGGAACAGAGACCGTGTTCTTCAGCTCCCCCTCACCCCTTTATTTCCTTTCTGCAGAGCCGTGTATCAAACGCAAAGTGCACATGAAAGAGTAGCTCTGTGTGCTGTAAAACATAGGAAAGGATTTAATTACAGCATCACACCTGGATTTTTTTATTACATACATTAAAAGTAGCAATTCAGGTTAGATAGGATGTACTGTATATTTCTTAACAGTATGGCTCAAAATTGCATCCATATAGTTTGAACTGACATAAAAAGGGGTCTATAACAGCCATTTTGCAGCTGGGCCTTCAATAGGAGACAAAACAAAGCGTAATCCAACGGACATCAGCAGCTGCTACGCTCATGAAAGCGAGCTGGCCATTTCTCCGTGAGCTTTTGAGGTGGAATTGAGGCTCACAGCCTTCGCCTTGTGCATGCCTTATTCCCTGCATGCCCACAACCTACGCCTCCTCAGCCCTCCTCCCCCACACATACAGACACAGCAAAAGACAAAAGTCTGGCTGGCCCCAGGCCCAGTCTGGCTCCCCTGAAACTTACATCATGGCTGTTTCTGGGGCTGGCACTCTATCCTACTTACTGCAGGGTGCCCCCTATTCTCTGCAACACTTTTTTCATTTAAAGCAACATTACCCAAGATTTGGCAGAGCATCTAATTTCTTTACACGTAATCACACTTCATTAACAACCATAGACAGCACATGCATGAATTTACATACAGGCTCATGTTAAAAGGCATACTATAAATACATACATTACATATTATTTTTTATAAACGATAAAAATTACATTAACCTTTATACATTAACAAAATGAATTATTCAGCGTTAATACCAAACAAATTAAATAAGTTTACAACCATTGGCCAAATGAGATAAATGAAAACAACTGTTACTAAATCTGTGACCTTTAAATTTGTATGGTCTAATAAATTCAATAGAGTTGCAAATGAATGAATCCTAATATAGTCACTAGTACATTTAATTACTTTAAAATCATCAGAGTAAACCTGTGCATGTCACACAAAGTATAAAAACTATAAAAACTGAGACAGATGTTCCTTCACAGATTGTTCTGTTGCTTATAATGTGTTCACTATCAATTACTAATGTTGACCATTTATAATCCATTTGAAACATGAATATGAAGTGCATTAAAATGCCATTTAAAAACATATAACCGTATGTAACATTTTATAAATGCATGTTAAACACCCTAATAGGGTGCAATATAGGCATAAGGAAATCAAAGCATGCTATCTAATTATAGTAATTTGTGATTTCCGTCACAAATATGCAATGGATAGAAAAGTAGGGAGGGTAATGGTCAGCAGCTGTCAGACAGGCAAACACAGGACAGACAAAATCTGTAAATAAGTAAAAGGCTGTGGTCAAAACACTACTAAATACAAACACATAACTAAGATACAAAGTGTAAAAAAAATTAATACCAAGAGTACAGGGAAATTGTATGAATGCAAACAGGGATTTGTCATTAGTAATCAGTAGTTTGGAGACATAGATAGGAGATTGTCTTGAGGTTGTGTAAGATTGGCAGTGTCAGTAAAACCCCACACATGGGAATTTAATGGTACTCTTTTTAGGTTAGGTTGGATCATGACTGAAGCACTCCGTGTAATGCCATAATGAATTTGTCCTTGATGATGAAGAGAGTCAAGAATAGACTCTGGAGAATATTATTTTGGTGTCTAGCAGTGAAGGATAGTTTCACTGGACATCATTTAGTGGACTAGAAATGACAGGCTTGAGAAGGTATATGTAGAAGTTTAGTGGTAGTTGTAGCCGGTTACTTGTTTATTATTTCAAATAACCCTTAACAATTTTATGTTAATGTTTCATGAGTTTCTTCCCAACACTGAATGATCTCAAGTCCCTGTTCAAAAGCCAAACCAAGTCATATGGTTTACAGGTAATGGAAATGTAACAGAAATGGTTACATTAACATTTACATTGTTCATTAAGTGGTTAATATTCATAAATACATTTAGTGGTTTATATTCAATTGCTCACTGAAAAGTTCAGATCTGTGTGAATGCTGAATGGTGTGGAAAGTTTTGTTAATATCACAAAATTCTAATAATTTCTTCAGGTGATCATTACATAAAGGAGTTGAACATTTTGTTTTCTGTTTCTGCAGAGATTATATCCAGAGATCAAACTATCACTCTAAGCTTCTTCATAAATGCCCTCCATACTTGCAGAGTGAATTGTGGTCCTTGGTCTCACATAATAGCTCCTGGGATAATGATAAAGCTGAAAACATGCTTTTTGCAATTTGGTGTTTGAAGTATTCAAGGTTGATTAGTGTAAAGAGGAAATCATCTTCCACCTTATCAGTGATGGAATATACCATTACTTTAAATGATTGAATTGAACCGTAATGTTGTAGAACTAGACAATTGTAGAGCCAAATTGAAAGCTGGTGAAGTTGGTATGTAAGCACCTTAAATGCTAAATGGACTTTACATACGCTGCCCTCTAAGTTCCTAAGTAACTGTTACACCTGCATTATCAAGATAACTCTGATGGGAAGCACTACCTTGTTTGGGAACAGCATCCAGCAGGATAGGTTGGCTCTGCAAAAGGTGATGAGAGCATACCATCTGCACTAAGCTCCCTGACCTGCAGTCAATCTACAACAAATGGTGCTGGACCAAGTCCAGGTAGAGAGTGAAGGACCTCAGCCATCCAAACAATGGCTGTCAAGGAAGCACTTCTACTCCCTGAAGGCCAACACATAACAGTGCATGTCCGACCACCTTAGCCTGAAGTTCAAATTACATACTGCTCAACTGCATATGCCCATACTTTATTCAAGTACGGTCATCTGTTTCTGACATCACTACTTACATACATTTAGTTTTTTTAGTTTGCTTTGAGGTCTGGTAGACTTGAACAACTGGTTGCTACATAGTAGTTATTTGATCCAGTCCTAAGTGATGTGTGATGATGTTGCAACAATACTGAATTAATCATTGATCGAAACAATAAACATCTTGGGCTTTTATAGTTTTAAGTGTAGGCCATTCTGCTAAAACTTGTGTATTTGACATTTTCCCACTTCTGAATTTTTTTTTTGTGTCTCTCAAACATTTATTTGTCTTGGATGTGCTGGGATGGTGAGTTAGACTTACCATTTTTCTATAGACAGCTACAGATTTGATGTCTCTGAGGATATTTATGAAGATCTGGAAGACAAAGGGCAATTCTTTTATTTAAACATGGTAACATAAGATTGAGCTTGGTGAAAAGGGTGGCTGATTTCAGCGTTTCTAGATCGGAGAGTATCCATCTTGTTTGCACACTACTGGGCTATTAAAAGCACTGAGTGTCAATATTACTCTGTGACAGCATGGCAAGGAGATATATGAATAGTTCCAATAAAAATATTTACAGGATACCCTTGAGGCATCAGCTGAATCACTGCAAATTTTGGCATTTCACAGACAACCTGCCCAAACAAGGGATAGCATACTTGCCTTCAGTGCACAGTTTAACCTGTATTTCATATTTTACTTTACCATAACTTTGTGCAGTATTAAAATCTTTCTATCGCTGAATCACAGCTAGCCCTTTACAACTGTGTCATGACTCATTCTGATACTTAAAACAGGGCCAACTTTAGAAATGGCCCAACATGTTAATCTTGTTAAAAACCTCATTGTGATTATGATTAAAGTGAGAAGATAGATTTGGCAAACTGATTAACTAAACATCAAGAACACATTTGTAATATTAGCAAGAAAAAAGGAAAACATCCATCCATATTTGTTCTTGGCTTTTATCTGCTGAGGGAAATGGATGTTTTGGGACAGGCTGTATTGAAGACTGTGAGTGGAATATTACTAAAATGGCTTCACTCCCATAGGAACTCAAGCAGGAAATACCAACGGATTAAGAAAGAATGAAAGTAAACGGAGCCAGTAAAAGAGGAGTCACAAGAAAAAGTAGCTCATCACTAAAACCATAGTTGAAAGGGCCTTTAAGGTCACTTAATTCCAGGGTCAAATTTAGGGCTACTTTTCACACCCACACATTCAAAAGAAAAAAAAACTCCTACGGCACAGCGCTACACGGAGCACAACGTGCTTCTGGACATTGATGTATATGTGATATGTTTTTGACATCTCTTCAGCCTTTTTTTTTCACTCTGCAACCCTGCTGAGGCAATGTATCAAAATATCCTTATTTAGGCAAGTGGCAATAAAAAGCAAAACATATATTGATTGTTGTATCGTAACAATGACCTCATGAGTTCTTGTGAATTGCAAACCAAGTTTAACAGGCAATCCAGAGACTCTAAACACATTCTCAATATGAAAGTGATTCTAAAATAGCTACTTAACAGAAAGTACCTTGAGTTACATTATCTCAAAATTGCAACACATACATACCTCTGTGATGTTTTGAAAAAAATGCACCACAATTCGAGTGGAAAGCCAATCAATTCAATTTAATTTAATTAATTTTTATTTGTATAGCTTTGAGACAATGAACATTGTCTCAAAGCAGCTTAACACAGATAATGTGGTGATTAAAAGTGTAAGCCTTAGCAAATGACATCATGTAAAAGATATTGGTTAAAGGTGGGCCAACAAGATATTAATGAATATTGATCCAAATAATATATATAATTATTATTATTATATACTTTATATTATTATTAAAACTTTATATTATATAATAATAATAATATAAATAATAATTATTTATATAATTAAGTATATATATATATATATACAAAGTTGGGACACTGTACAAATTGTGAATAAAAACAGAATGCAATGATGTGGAAGTTTCAAATTTCAATATTTTAAGGGCCCGAAGATCACGGCAGAGAGGGCACAGAGATTGTTCCAGATTCTCTGAATTTTTGGATGATGTTATGCTTTGTAGATGATGATACTTTCAAACTCTTTCCAATTTTTCTCTGAGAAACTCCTTTCTGAAATTGCTCCACTATTTTTCCTCTATTCATTGTTGTTCATTATCGAATAGAGACAATGACTTAACATGAAAACATGTGTATTGAACTATGTACAAACTGTTTCCATTTTGTTATGCTGATTATTATTTAAGTTAAAATTTATGTTTAGAAGTACATATGTGTGTGTGTATGTGGATATGAATTGTGTGAGCTAGCTTCTATAAGTGTACCTATGAGTCCTGAGAAACTCAAGTACAGTATGTGTGTAAAGGTTGAGGTAAGGGTGTGGTGTTAATTCTCTATTAAATGACTAACCTGATTTAATGATTAACCTTTGACTGTAACCTTAAACATAACAATAAACCCCCAAAAAACTTGAATATAATAAACACTGCTGCACTGTCACCCCATCAGTGTAAGTGTGACATAATTATATAGCTGGAAATGTAGTAAAAATGCCTGTAAGGTTAACACTTAGACATTCAAAGTGGCTTGTTGATGAATGCCAGGCATGACAAGAATGTTCAAGCTGTATGTCAAAATACAAGTAAAATGCTTCTTCAAGATCGGTCACGTCAAAATAGACAAATGTTAATATTTTGATTAGCATATACTAATATCATATCAATTTCATAGACAGTGTGGAGTAACATTTCTATACACAGGTTTCTAAAATAGGCAGTATGTTTACAGTAGTAGTCACCTTTTATCTTTTTTTTTATTCTTCCGAAACATTTTTATCAAAAAGATAAATTAAGTAGAATAATACATACAACAAAATCCATTAATTAGTGCAAAATATTGCCATTATCACATTTTCTTTATAGTTCAACAGAGATTTGGATACAATAAGTTCAACTGTACAATAATTATAATTATACAGTCACTGAACAAGAGAAATACTCCAAGATGTGATTTCAGGCACGAATTGTAATGGGTACCATCTTGTGCCATGCATATGCACACCTTTACTCAAGTGCCCTAAAGTAACTTTCTGGCAATCCTGCGATTTAAAATCACAGCCTTCTCATCGCGAACACAGAAACTGAACCACCTGTAATACATAACTGACAGTTTAATCATAATGTTGATGAAACTGCAAAAAATACACACTTTTATAAATTGTCTAGAGAGTCTTTCTCTCTTCCTCTCTTTCTCAAAGGTAATATAGTGACAGAATATAGGTCAATAAAAAATGGCATTATTAGACAGACATTGTTTAGTTTGATTGCTCCTTTCATGTCTCTCAACAATGACCAATTTCCTGTAGTGATAATGAGGTGGAGACTATTTCTGCTCAGCCCTAACATTCAGAATACTTCAGTTTTAAAGCAAGGCAGCTGCTTGTGTGCCAGAAGAAGTATTATTCCTTTAACTATATACTGGTGTTATATTAAACACGCTTACACAGCAGTGTGTAACTTAATTGGGAAAACCTAATACAGTTTTGGTAACCAGTTTTGGAAACCAGTTATTAAAGCTCTGCCAAAAATAGCTCTTATCGAAATAATAGCAACTTGATACACATCTAGTAAGTATTATGATTTGTGATTGGCTACTGTCTGACTCATATACACTGTCCATATTAATCAAAACAGATTTAATTTACAATGAGGTGCAAATCAGGTTCATTAAGGTGGGAAATTCCAGTAAAGCCAAATAAACTAACATGCAATAGCGAAACACAATGTATCCATGTATCTGTGGCTGTTCACTGACTTTGTATGTTCAGAAGATGGATTATATTTACTTGAGTTAAAGTTTTATATAACACATTAAGGGAAATGAAATATGTTAAATCATACTTTGTGCTTCTAGGAATTATAAATAATCTATAATAATAATTCCTAGAAGCACCTAGAAGCACAGTATGATTTAACATATTTCATTTCCCTTAATGTGTTATATAAAACTTTAACTCAAGTATATATATATATATCAGCATCCAATCAGTCAAACATGTTGTTTGCCCATTCAGAAATGTTTAATTTCATTTCAAATCAATGACATTCAATTTTCATGTCATTTTAGCCTTGGTTGTGCTGCATTTATTTGAATTTTCAAACCACCCAATTTCAGCAGTCTTCCACCATAATCCCTGAGTTTAACTTCAATGCACTCAGTCTACAGTCTACAAAGTCTCCGTCTCCCAATCACATCCAAGTAAACAAAAACTAGCCTTTTGTCTAGTTGTTTTGACAGTCCTATGTGTCTGATCGCATGTCTCTTGTGTATGTGTGTATGTGTGTGTGTGTGTGTGTGTGTGTGTGTGTGTATTTGCGTGTTTACAGTAACATGTAGAGACAGCTCAGCCTGCAGGGCCCTCATTCCAGTCCAGTAGATTCTGACTGAGGTCGACGTTATCTGTTTATGCAATAATCAAAAACAGATCAGAAGCACGCACACACACACACAAACACACACACACACACACACACACACACACACACACACATACACACACACACAGGTTCAGCAGATTTAGCAACTGGTAATTTTGCTTAACTTGTTTGCAGGACTTAAGATATGCAATATGCGAGCTCGATTTGTCAATGTAGTGTAAGCTTTATCTTGAATCAAGATTTGTCAGTATTGGTGTATTTGAATTTTTTTTTTTTTACGCCAATGACTGTGTTCACATACCTTGTTAATGTTACATGTGTTTCAAAATGTTAATTAATGCAGCACATATTTAAACAAATGTACAGCTTTACCCACATCTTCAGTAGCCTTTTTTTTTTTTATCCAGATGGGCTTACATATAATCAATCAGGTGATGGTAGAGATGACAAGAATACAACAGTAGAGGTTGGTGATACTGTATAAGAATTCAAAGTCGTAACTATAGAGCCAACAAAGCTATGTCTCTTTTGGATAAGTAGCAAAGAAGCAGTTGGGCAACATTAACTGACTAAAGTCAACAGGTTTTTACCAACCAAACCAGAAAGTGATAAAAAGTCTAGTGCACTGCATAAAACCTTCTTTTCCTACTTCATAATAATCTTCATTTTATTTCCTTTCCATTACTCTGGTATGAAGTTAATCTTGTTCAAGTAAGGCAGAATAAGTCAGCTGCCTTTCTGTTCTAGTGTTATCAGCTGTTTGCATCCTGAGATAAACCCACTGTATTTTTATTCATTAAGGCATCTTTTGATTGTAGTCTTTGACAGTGATATGCCTACTTCCTCAAGAGTGTACTTGGTGTACTGGATGTTATCAAGGGGTTTCACCATAGAAAAAAATTCTCCATTATTTGGTTATCCACCATGATTTCCAGCTTTTGATCATGCAGGCCTTTTGGGGATGCTGAGCTTGCCAGTGCATTCGGCCTTGCTTTCGGTCCACCTTGATCCAAAAGAGAAACAAACAAACAAACTTTCTTCTTTTCAGAAAAATACTAAATTGGGCCACGCATGGTCATGAATTAACTCCTTGGATAATTGTGCAATTACTTGTGAGCATGTGAAAAAGGAGGTATTTTGTAATTAAAAGTGTACAGTTTAACCACAGCTTGATTCATTTCAAATTAATTGTTATGGTGTACAGAGGCAAAAGGTCACAAATTGCGTTACTGTCCAAATACTTTTGCACCCAGTGTATATTTATTAGCGTTCCCAAAATACTTGTTGCTTTCTGATGACATTGACAGAAAAGAAAGATACAGTTTACACCTAGACAAGTAAATTAATATTGATTTTACTTTAAACTATGATTCATTATACAATATTTCTTGAAAACTCTGGTCTGTGTGCTTCTTTGATGATGAATAAGAACTATTAATACATTAATAATAGACCACCAGCATCCAACCAATCAGAGCAAGGAGGTGTTACCTGTCATTCATATTGCTTGGCAATTCATAAATCTTATCCTCTCCAAAAAGCATTCAGGGATTCGAGCCTAGGCACTGTTAAAGCTTCTGGGGGAAATTACTGACTGCTCCTTTAAGAAGTGCAAGTACAGTAAAAACATATGACGATTGTAGTGTAAAATAAAGATTTAAGTTTCTGTGCCTGATATGAGATTCTTACTGATTTGGAAATCTCAGTGAAGTGTACTATTATAATATTTACCAACTGTCACTGAACTTCTTCAGTAACACAGAAGCCGTTCTGCACCATGAAAGCCATTCAACTTAGTTATTTAAGCTTGTGATTGGTGAAAAACTTGATATCATCTGCAGCTACAGACAATCTGTCCATGTCCCGAAAGGCATGTTTATTGCTCACATTGGTGTTACTTTCCTTATAGTTTTGTAACGGTGAGCTCACATGTATGCATTTCTTATCGCCATGTCAATATATGACATTCTCATCTGTAAACTGACAGACTACTGTATAGGTATAAGTCTATGACTAAATAAGTCGTGGTGCACAACACACTGACATGAGTAAAATTAATGCTGCTGTAGTGGTAATTTCCTTGAGTAAAAGAAGTGATAAGAAAATGACTCAGGTAAGAGTATGAAAAACATATTAAGCTGGCTAGCAAACTTTGAGTGTTTCAGTAGGTTTGTGACATAGCTAGCTATATAGCAAATATGCCCCTTAAACGTTATACTGAGTGTTACCTATTGGCTGTAGCAGCACTTAAATATATTTGACACAACCTGGCAACTGCAAACAAGCATCTTAAGTATAAAGTTTTATACAAAAAAAACAAAACAAAACAACAACAACAGGTTAGCTATTTTAGTTCCCATTAAGCTCATTGTACGGTTGGATGATGACCTATGACATGTCAAAGCATCTATCTGTTTTCTGGATCACATAATTTGCAGATCATTATCATAAGAGTATAGGCATTAAATTACAGTAGGCATATAACTAAATTTAAATATATAATATGGAATGAACACACAGTGGTTTGTACTGTAAATGAGTACAAATACGGATATCAGTAGTAGTTATTTATCCTTTTTGTTTATTTTAAAAAGTTTGAAATTGAGATTAGGTGAATACATCAAAACTGAGACGCTTTAAGGGTTGCCAGGTTTCAGGCAAAAATCTACCCCAACCACCACTCAAAAAGCCCACAAAAATTAAGTCAATCTAATCAGAGGCTGGTGGAGGTACATTGTGCTTTGTTTGTTTAGCAAGAGTGCATACACATTACTGATATTATGTTCATTGGACGTCTTCGCCATTCTTTGATCGTCCTCTTACATTGTTATGAAAGGAAAATCTAATGTAATTCTGCTTATATTTCCCCAGTTTAACTCATTGCAACAATACATTTCGAGTTGAAAAATGACAGTTTATAAAGATTTTATTAAATGGCTACACAGGACAATACTTCCCATAATTTATCTTTCAGGGAAAGTGTATAATAATAATATAAGAAGTGTATATAATTGTTTGCATAAACTAAATCTAAACAAAGGTTTTCTACCAGAAAGTTTCAGAAACGCTGATTTTCTTCATGTTCATGTGTGCATGTCTTAATTAGGGGCCAAGGGATTTAAGTTCACAGGAAGCAAGATCAGGTAAATGCTGAAAGACAGAAGTGGACCTTGTTTTGACTCAATTTTACACGACTAAATATATTTAAAAATATCATCAATATAAGTCGTTGTGCTTGCAATACCAGCTTAAATAAAACCTTTCTCAAACTCATACACCAATAGATCTTCAGTAATAAATCTTCAGTATCCTAGAAGAAAGATGTAAGCTTGATGCAAAGATGTGTAAAATATGCAAATACAATGTATATCCATTTCTAAATATACTGTTAATCAGTTGCACTAAAAAGGTTAAAATATAATATATACTAAATAAAGCTTAGTTGTCACAAAGCCTGAAAAAAAAAACAGCTAGAATGCAGGTCACCACAGGTTTGTGATCTGGAAACACCACACCATGTGCAAACATGTTCACCATTTAAAAATGCACTACTCCAGTAGACCAATGTACAGACAGTGAAAGATTGCAAGCGACCATCAGTTACCTGGAGGAATACATGATAAATGGATGATGTTAGGGGCCTTTCCCAGTAGTGGGACTATATTTAAGGAGATGCAATACTGATAAAAGTGATTGAAGATGATCAGATGCAAATGATAGATTATCACTTATGTTCTTTTTGGAAGGTCATTAATTTTTTTCTGCCAGTATACCCAAAACACTCTATTATATAAAATCTTCATTTCAACTTTTGAAATTAGAGACTTCATTACAAGCTCCCTACCATGTCATTACTAAATAGCCAATTCCATTTTACATGGCCCTTAAGAAATCCCTGGTGTGGTTTAAGAAAGTGTTAATGATGTAATTATAAAAGTGTTGATGGTGCAATAAAAAAAGGTTCACATAGATCCCACTATGTGGCTCTGAAAATGTTTTTAATTTTAGCACCAAACCACAGTGGGAAAAAAATTGTACAAACCCCCTAGAAAAACAGCACATTTTTGGAGCAGTGCCAGTTTGGCCAAATGTACACATTTTGACAGCAATACAGACATGGTGCTGTGAAAAACCAGACGTGAAAGTGCTGGTTGCATAATAGAGGCCTGTAGAAAAACAGTCAGAAAAAGTCAAAATCCTGAAGTCAGACATGAGGTTGGGGCTGCAACGGGCTGTAATTGCAAGCATTCCTCGAATTGAAACATTCCACTGACGTTAGTCTTTTCCTCTCCAATCTTTCTCTTTTTTCTCGCACTCTCTCTTTCCACCTATATGGTTTTTACTGGCCTCTGCACAACAATGTCATTTTGTTCAATCTCTGTCTACTGCGTAACATGTGTGGAATCATGATGCAATAATCCCTTACTGCCATAAAAAGTAATGAAGGCCAGGTGCTGCTCTGAACAGCTGCTTAGCTGAATTTGGGCCTCTTGTATGCGTGTATAAGTGATTGTCTTTTTGGGTTGTGAGTTATGATATCTTTGTTCATATGTCTGGTTATTTATAATGTATAAAACATTTATCCAAATTTGTGGACTGCTCTGAGAATATGTTTTACTCATCCAGTGACGGTAGCTGAAGCAAAGAGGAGCTTTTCAAAGCTGAAACTAATCAATGGGGGAGACATTGGGTCATGGTGTGGTTCACCCAGGGTGTCATTCAAGCTAAAACAACCACTGCCACCTTGGTGGTATCTACTTAACACGGACATACAGTTCAGCGTCTGTTGAACAGCAAACAAAACATTTTTTAGAAGAATAAATGATGGAAGAAACTCCTGACTCTTACTTGTCACAGCACCTGTGGCCTTATTTGTGTAATTATTTTTGAAGTCGTTGAAAAAAGGTTTTGGGCTTGTGATCATTTATTAGATATCAATCGGTGTTTGACTCATTAATATCATTCTATTAATAGATCAGTGTGCTAAGAGTAACATTAGAGTTTTTTCACATAAACTATGCTGATTAAGCAAATAATAAATGGGACATTATAGCCATAATACATCACTTTGTATAATCAAATACAATTGAAGGCAAATACTTTTGTACTTTTACTCAAGTAAAAGTTTAAATGGAGCACTTTTACTGGAGTAAGATTTTACTGAGTGTATTTTTACTTTAACTCAAGTAAATGGTTTGTGTACTTTGTCCACCACTGGTGTGGGGTACAATAATTCATTGCAAACAACTTCATTAACATGCAGAGGTTCATTAGACAGTTTCAGGATTATGCTAAGAGACATAGTATAAACTTCACATCAGCCATTGCAGAGTTTTCTGTTTGTTTTCTTAAACTGATTTACATTTTCCTATAAGTAGCTCTAGTATACATACCACATGATTTATTTTTATTTGTATAATGCTTTTAACAATGGACACTGTCTCAAAGCAGCTTTACAGAGATATAGCAGTTATAAAGTTGTATTAAAGAGTGTATACATTTAGTGCCTATAAGTTTGTTCCTTATAATTGTTATATAAAGTATAGTATAGTATAGTATAGTATAGTATAGTATAGTATAGTATAGTATAGTATAGTATAGTGGAAAAGGGAGTAAGGCCAGGAACATTGGAGGTGGGTTTAAACTGTTCTATCATGGTGTGGATGGAAAAAGAAATGGTGTAGGGGTGATTCTGACGGAAGAGTACAGTAAGAGTGTAGTGGGGTTGAAGAGAGTTTCTGATAGGGTGATGAACGTAAAGCTGGAAGTTGAAGGAGTGGTGATAAATGTCATCAGTGCTTATGCTCCACAAGTGGGTTGTGAGATGGAGGAGAAGGAAAAATTCTGGAGTGAGTTAGATGAAGTGGTGGAGAGTGTATCTAGGAATGAACGATTGGTGTTTGGAGCAGACTTTAATTGGCATGTAGGTGAAGGAAACAGAGGTGATGAGGAGGTGATGGGTAGTATGGCCCTAAGGAGAGGAATGTGGAAGGGCAGATGGTGGTAGATTTTGCTAAAAGGATGGAATTGCCAGTGGTAATGTATAAGAGTGGATGAAGGTGCACACAGGTGGACTATGTTCTATGTAGGAGATGCAAACTGAAGGTCTGTAAGGTGTTGGTGTGACATCTGGAAATAGTAAGGAAGACAAAGAGACATGGTGGTGGAATGAGGACGTGCAGGAGAGCATAAGGAGAAAGAGGTTGGCAAAACAGAATTGGGATTAACAGAGTGATGAGAAAAGTAGGCAGGAGTTCAAGGAGATGCGGCAGCAGGTAAAGAGGGATGTGGCAAAAGCCAAGGAAAATGCATATGAGGAGTTGTATGAGAATTTGGACACTAAGGAGGGAGAAAAAGGATTTATACCGATTGGCCAGGCA
The DNA here is from genome assembly GCF_014805685.1 of Silurus meridionalis. Classification (NCBI taxonomy): domain Eukaryota; kingdom Metazoa; phylum Chordata; class Actinopteri; order Siluriformes; family Siluridae; genus Silurus; species Silurus meridionalis. The sequence continues at coordinate 12,815,780 of NC_060907.1, forward strand.
GAGGGACAGAGCTGGGAAGGATGTGCTGCAAGTTAGAGCAATAAAGGATGGAGATGGAAATGTGTTGATTAGTGAGGAGAGTGTGTTTAGAAGATGGAGGGAGTATTTTGAGCAGCTGATGAAAGGAAAATGAGAGAGAGAGAAGGTTGGATGGTGTGGAGGTGGTGAAGCAGGAAGTGGATAGGATTAGTAAGGAGGAAGTGAGAGCAGCGATTAAGAGGACGAAGAGTGGAAAGTTGGTTGGACCAGATGACATACCGGTAGAAGCATGGAGATGTTTAGGAGAGATGCAGTGGAATTTTTAACCAGGTTGGTCGACAAGATTTGTGTGCTGGTACCGATCTTTAAAAATAAGGGAGATGTGCAGACCTGCAGTAACTACAATGGAATAAAGTTTATTAGTCACACCATGAAGTTATGGGAAAGAGTAGTGGAAGCCAAGCTGAGAGAAGAGGTGACCATCTGTAAGCAGCAGTATGGTTTCATGCCGAGGAAGAGCACCACAGATGCAATAATTGCTTTAAGAATGTTGATGGAAAAGTATAGAGAAGGTCAGAAAGAGTTGCATTGTTTGTGGATTTAGAGAAAGCGTACGACAGGGTGCAGAGAGAGGAGTTGTGGTATTGTATGAGGGAGCCAGGTGTGTCAGAGAAGTATTTGAGGGTGGTGCAGGACATGTATGAGGACAGAGTGACAGCAGTGACGTGTGCAGTAGAAACGACAGACTGGTTCAAGGTGGAGGTTGGATTGCATCAAGGATCGGCTCTGAGCCCTTTCCTGTTTGCAGTGGTGATGGACAGGTTGACGGACGAGGTCAGACAGGAGTCTCCGTGGACTATGATATTTGCGGATGATATTGTGATTTATGGTGAAAGTTGGGAGCAGGTTGAGAAGAGCATGGGGAGCTGGAGGTACGTGCTGAAAAGTCAGTAGGAGTAAGACAGAGTACATGTGTGTGAATGAGAGGGAGGCCAGTGGAGTGGTGCGGTTGAAGGGAGAAGAGGTGGAGAAGGTGGAAGAGTTCAGTTACCTGGGATCAACAGTGCAAAGTAATGAAGAGTGTGTAAGAGAAGTGAAGAAAAGAATGCTGGAAGGGTGGACTGGGTGGAGAAGAGTGGAAGGAGTGATTTGTGATAGATGGGTATCTGCAAGAGTGAAAGGGAAAGTTTATAGGACTGTGGTGAGACCTGCGATGTTGTATGGTTTAGAGATAGTGGTATTGAGTAAAAGACAGAAAGTGGAGCTGGAGGTAGCAGAGCTGAAGATGGTGAGGTTTTCGTTGGGAGTGATTAGGATGGACAGGATTAGAAAAGAGTTTATTGGAGGGACAGCGCATGTAGGATATTTTGGAGACAAGGTGAGGGAGGCGAGATTGAGATGGTTTGGACATATGCAGAGGAGGGACATGGGGTACATCGGTAGGAGAATGCTGAGTATGGAGCCACCAGGAAGGAGAAAAAGAGGAAGGCTAAAAGAGGATTTTTATGGATGTGGTGAAGGAGAAAATGCAGGTAGTTGGTTTGAAAGAGGCAGATGTACAGGACAGAGTGGTATGATGATCCGCTGTGGCAACCGATAATGGGAGAACCCGAAAGTAGACAAAGAAGTGGTATAGTATATATAGTTTATCCATAATGAGCAATCCAGTGGTGAAAGTGGCAAGGAAAAACTCCCTGAGATGGCATGAGGAAAAAACCTTAAGAGGAACCCGAATCAAAAGGGAACCCATCCTCATCTGGGTGGCATGAAACATTTATTACAGTTACATTATTGTTGAGGTATACAGTGAATTAAAGTGCTTAAATGCAAAACTGTTCATGCAACCTGTGGTCCTGAGCCATTGTTGAAGACTGTTGTTGACATCAATTACAGTCCAAATCCATCCTCAAATTTTTTCAGTTGCTTAGTAACTTCATAGATCTTCAGGCTGTTGAGGTGGAACCATCCCCAGCTGCACAAAATAGTCTCCAGTTGAAGAGAACTCAATCCTGAGGTAGGGCGTAATGGTGAGTTGGGCAGATCCGAAAAAGAGAAAAGGACAGGAACACTGGTTTCACCTTAGCAGCATGTTTACCTCTGCAGAAAGTGTGCGTGAAAGAGAGAGGGATAGAGAGAGAGAGAGAGAGAGAGAGAGAAAGAGAGAGAGAGAGAGAGCGAAAGAGAGAGAGAGCGAAAGAGAGAGAGAGAGTGAAAGAGAGAGAGAGAGAAGAGGGGTGACAAAAGGGATTGTGAAGCATTATTTCATAAATATTTAAGGACACTGTACAGTCTGATCAGAAAGCAAGTAGAGAAAAAAAGGAAAATAAATCAAGAAAAGGAAGGGAAAACAGGAAAGGAGGGAAAAAAAGGAAGGAACTAATTGTTCCAACATTTAGAAGTGTTTAGTGGAATTACAGTGTAATAAAATAATAGCTTTAATTAAATAGCTGCCAAATCAATATAATTGTACTAAACTTTTTCAAATCGAACATTTGATCATTGGTACAGAAAAGCTGATGTTAGTGATTACATATTGTGTTACAGTAAACCCCACTACTCTACCCCTCACTATAACTTTTTACTGCTGGTTCAAATTAAAATACCAGTAGCTGGAAATCTGATTCCTTTCTCTGATTGGATGTTACAAAAGTCACTGATTCGGTGGAACCAATAACAAGCCACGACACCAAACCTGGCCTGACTATACCTAAATCTCGTTCTAATAGCCAGTGAGATTTATGGAGAGAGATGTGGTGAGAGCAAGAGGGAAGGAAGAGAGCAGATGTCTGTGAATATTGTGGTAAAAGAATTGCTAGGCTCCTATTCGGTGCCACCCAGGCAGAAACAAAGGAGCAGAGAGTGTAACAGATGGGCTGTACGTTCATACAGCATGCTGTGCGTTCATACATCACACTGCTCTTTTAGCGTTTTCACAACCTTTAGCAGTATGTTCAAGGCCACTAACTCAGTTGCAACTTTGCTAGATTGAGGGAGGTGAATGAGAGAAGTTACAAATGAGAAGGACTACACAGTTAAGAAACACACAGGAAAACTAACATTTCCAATGTAGGGGTTAGAAAATGCCATACTAGGCCATGAAGCAACTTGTGCTTTCTTCCACTGTAGGAATTCAGCTCTTATCACTTACTCTGCTGATAACTTGATCCTCCTGCTTATGCTCAAAAAGAGACCTGAACCACAAGTGAAGCATGTGTGAGACTTGTGCATGAAATGGTATGAACTTGAGAGGAACCTGTCAGTTGCATGTCGACTATGAATATAACTAGCTCTTGAACGATAAATGACACCTGCCTCAAAATAGTAATCAGCAGGAATCCTGTTGTATTTGTTCAGCTGTATGAGATTTTGAAGGCCAATGCAACCAAAGAGGAAGCTTCCTTGAGACCAGCATCTCTTAGTAACGGATCAAAACTATCTATTGTTTTTGACTTCCTCATCATTGTCCTGGAGTACTTTAAAATCAGGTTTTGGAATTCAAGCAAATTGATCCAAACTCAGTACAAAAAAAAACTGTATGATTGTATTGCCAAATGAATAACACTGTTTTATCCGTGGGTCATGGGACCAAAAGCATTGCCAGTTTTTAATTGGGTGAGGTAAAGCAAAAAATACACATTTTGCATACAAAAAGGCCATAACTCACATAATGTTAGGCTACATCTTATAACGAGTGCTGCCAAAATTAATTCAATAGCTTTAGCTAACAGTAGCTAATGGCAATGTAAAGATATTCAATGTTGTGCATCCAAATAATCAATTCACTGAGCAACCAGAGAGTTTCAACCCTTCAATGCGTTAATGCTTCAAATGAAGGTTAAACATTAGCTACACCCGGAGGACTGACAATCATATAACCCTGTCATGGTAGATGAGCCTGAGCTGCTATGACAGTTTGTATCCGGTTAAAATACATTTGTAGGAAATAATAGCTGCTGTATTATATGACTCCATGTCAACTTATGTCACGTGATAGTTATTTCTAAGTTAGCATATGCCCTTTATGACAGGTTTTATTACAGTATGTATACTTTAGAAAAAACATTACAACATAAGGATACTTTATTTATTTATACAATGGAGATGGTGAATACTTGTGTCAGAATGTCTCAAGTTTTATGTCTTAGAAATCAAATGCTCTGTATTTGTGAAGTATTATGACAGTGTCACATAAAATATATGTGCTAAATAGAGTACATTTTGAACCCTGGGCTTTGGCAAACATATGAGACGGAGAGTTTCTAAAAGTTAGTTGTTGTTTCTACTAATTTCCGGGTCCACACAATGATTCACACCTATGTAAACCACATAAGAAGTGGGCAACAGGTTGCAATCTGAGAAAAGTGCCTAATGTCAGCCAAAATAGATTTGGGCCTTTTATATCCATTGTGAATGTAGCATTTAAGATTTGGATACAAAGCTTGATTAATCAGTTTACATGCATGAAAGATGAAACAATTTGTCACTGGAGACAATTTGTGAAAGACAATTGCGCCACATTTAGGGATCGATACAGCTGGACGTTTTCTACTAAGAGGGGTTATTGAGTGTCAAAAGCAATCGTACTGCTATACTATGACTCTGGCCATGAAGAATGCAAACTCTAGAAGAAATGAGTCTAATAATAGAATTCGTCTACAAGCATATTGGTGTCATAACTTTGGATAAGCTGTATAAAGAAGAACAGCCTTGTTTTCTCTGGCCCAAGTGGACTGTGAAGGCTGTTTGACCTGTGACAAATTGGGCTCATACTTGATCTATCAATAAAAATGTTTGGTTTTAAACACGTACATTTGCTCTGATTTGTAGATTTATGCAAAGAAAAATAATTAGTAATAGTGCTCAGAATGAATAATCATTCTAAAAACTATCACTATGAGAGACAATTAAGAAAATGGAACTGGAGTTTTCAAAATGACTCATTCAAGCAACAGGTCTTGCACAAGGGAGGAAGTAAACATCTACATATAGGTTTTGTTTCCTGTCCACTAACTATGTTTAGTCCATCCATAAAACAAACCTAATTATTAATCCAGAGCATTTAACTTCTAACGCAGTTTACTTTACATCTAAAGTTCGTTCTGCATTTCCATGCACTAGCAACAGTATTTTTATGCACACGTACATCAGCTTGCACACGTTGACGGCGGGTGCTACCTACACATGAGGTCTTATGCAAATGCAGAACAAGAACATAAAGGACCTGTGTAACCACTGATGTTCTCTCTTGTCACAAGACTCAAATTGTGAGGGAGAGAAAAGAACACTTCTGCATTTGCTGCAGTGAAGAGGAAGTGGGAGGCATGGTTTCCTGTCTATGCTGAAGCTCATTTCGTGCTGTTAGTAAATGTTTTTAATGTGATTCTGAGCTTAGGTTTGTATTATTTGAAGGAGGTTTAGGAGCATTGAGTAAGAACAGCTGATTCTAGATCAGTGTACAAAGAATCAGTTCAACATTTTTGCACATAAGATAAGAGGAGTACTTTTAGGCCCTGTGCATGGGTTTAAAGATGTCTATCCATTATTTATTACTATAATGATTATATAAAGGTCTGTGATCAAGATAGCTACCAATTGCTCTTTCAGATTACAAACATATTTAACTGCAGTAGCTGCAGTCCTGACTGACTAGTCACCTTAAAAATAGTTCAGGACAAATTACAGTGTTTCCTAATTTAATGATCTAATTTGAATACTAATTCCAGCTTGAATCGACCTGCAAATGTAATTAAAAAAAACTTGAATAGGTTCTGTTTTCATGATCCAAAAATTGTTGAATTGTCATAAATGTTGTACAAAACTAATGTTTTTTGGGGTGGAAGGGATGGCAATTTCTCTTCTCTGTTAATCACAGTGACACAAGTCAAACATGGGCCAACCTGTTAGCTCAGGTATGCAGAAGAGGGCAGATAGCACTATTTAAGTATGCGGAAAAGGATAGAAAAATTGTTTTACAGGGATCGTTGAAGGACAGATAGCCTGTGATGCAACATTAACATGTCCTTGAGGAAGCATTCAGCCTTTGTTGAACTTTCAAAACTTCAGGACCATTAAATGGACCACACTTAAAGTCCTCATATATGGAGTTAAATTTTGTTTGATTGCGTAACATTTTTTTATTGAACTATTCTTAGAATTATAACTCTGCCAACTTAGTAAACAATTACTGACCATTGCCATGCAAATATGTTTTGCCATATAGAGACTCTTATGCCAGTCGCTGTAAATGACTTACTATCAAAAGAAAAACATATTGGATTAAGTGCAATAATCTTACCCTGTCATTACAATTCTATTTGGCACTACAGTCAAAGCTTCTCTTATAAAAAGTTAATCAAAACCTTCTGATCAATCAAGAATTTAATGTGTATTAATCATTGTTATCTTCTACTTTATTTTTAACTTTTAGTTAAAGATCTGGCCTACTCTCAATTTGTTCAGCCACACACACACCCACACACACACACACACACACACTGGATTGGAGGTCATGGTTGGTGTTCTCATAGAGCTTTGGTCTGATAAAAACATGCTGTGGAATTTTGGCCACTTATTGCTCATTCCTCCTCCCTTCTCTCTACCACACTGCCAAATATGGGCGCGCTCTCAGGAAACAAGATGCTTTTCTGGTGAGGCCTATTCGACAATTCTGTGTTTGCGATTGCACACTCAGCTGACTTTTGGGGGTCATCACATCACATTTACCCCTTTATGTTTTAGTTTTTTTATTCCTTCTCTTTCTTTCTTTCTTTCTTTCTTTCTTTCTTTCTTTCTTTCTTTCTTTTTTTCTTTCACTCTCTCTAACTGTCTCTCTTTTTGGTTTGTCTTTGTTACCAGGTCAGAGTAATAGTGAATCATTCACCGCCCATGAGGAAGCAAAAGTGCTGTGGCCCCTTCCTGCTTTTCTACAGCCTGCTGATAGACTCTGCCCTAATCTCTAGGCTACTTTTACTGTTCAACTAAGAAAACTTTTTTAAAGTTAGACCACTTACATTGTTTTTCTATTCTTATCAACCCTAAACAGCTTTTGTGGGCTGTGGGTTGTTGCTGTTTTTGATTAAGGAATGAAATAATGTTCTTGCTTTCTGTGGGATCACATCCAGAAAACCTGCTTAAAGAACTCTGCATGAGTGTGAGTGTGTGTATGCGACCTCAGGGTCAAATACAAGCTAGCACAGTTAATCGCATCTACTGTATGACAAAGGATGAACCTTAACAACAGCACAATTTAGTTCGGTAGCTTTGATCTAAGCTGTTCTTTTCATTTTATTTTTCTTAGCACAGTCATCCATCTGAAAAAATATGTACATTATACTGAAAATAATGATATAAATATAATGTAAATATATTGAAATGTAATTGTTTTTTTACTTTTCCAAAAAAACTAACAACTTGATGTTTAGTGTTCATTATCTTTGTTTCTTTGTCTTATATATTTGCACTCTTATCAAGCTCTAAGCTGTATCAGTCTTCTTGTCCTGCTGAAGATGTTGCTATAAGGAATGAACATGAACAAGTCAAGTTTATTTCTATGGCGCTTTTCACTATGGACATTGTGTCAAAGCAGCTTTATTGAATTTAAGAGTTAAGGTGAACGATGTGTATTTACCCCTGATGGCGACTGTGGCAAGAAAAAACTCCCTTAGATGTTATGAGGAAGAAACCTTGAGAGGAACCAGACTCAAAAGGGGAACCCATCCTCATTTGGGTAACATCAAGAGTGTGATTATAGTCTTTAAACAATACAGAACACTGGAGAGTGAGAACTAACATGAGCACTGGAGTGTAAGATTATGAGTGATGTCCTTTCCTTTGGACCCAGCAGCTACTAAGCTACTCATAAAATAGCTCAACATTAGCTCAGCGTTCATCATAGATCCAACACCGGCTTCTTCAATCCAGAGTTACTATGCTTCCTACATCCACCTCGGATATTGCTCTGCCATCCTGCTTAGCTGAGGACCATTTGGCCACTGAACATAATAGGACATGTCACAAGTGTGTTCGAACATCTTGTTCACGAGTGCTAATGAGCACTTGTGTATATAACTTTGTCTTATGTTTGTCTTTGTTGGTCATTGTTGGTTTAGCCCATGCTCAGGTTTATGTTTGTTTCATGTTGTTTTGTATTTTGTTTAATGATATTTGCTTCTTTGTGTTAAATTGCACACAAAGCCACAACAGAAAAAGCAAAAACACAATTTGAGAGCAACACAGGAGCACATGTATGGAAGTCTAAAATATACGCGAACAAATAAACCTGTATGTAGCAGAGATGTGTAAATATTAACAGCAATAAAACATTACTTTGAGTAAACACATGAAATGGGTGTGGCCTGGCCAGAACTCACATTTCCAAGCCTCAATTCTGAGATGTTGACATAAATTAAAAGATTTGAGTGAAAATGTTGAAAGTGTTGACCTACTGAACACTCGCTCCCACCCCCACACACACACACACACACACACACACACAGATTTATTCTCGCCTCTGTGTGCAGGCTATCATGTTAACACTCATTGCACGTCTCTAGTTGAGAATGTGATCCCGTGCCTCCAGGAACAAAGGGCCTTCGCTACTTGCTGGGAGTCTTTTGTCAGAGGACAGCTGAAGAAAGAAAATTTCAGAACCCCACCCCTCCTTCTCTCCCTTTCTCTCTCTCTCTCTCTCTCTCTCTCCCCCCTCTCTGTCTGTCTCTTTAAGACTTGCTGCTTCATGCCTTTCTCCTTTGCTCTCTTCTCATCTTCATTCATTGCCATTCCATTGGCTTTGTCACTCTGTCTCTGTCTCTCTTTCCCTCTCTTACTATCAACCTTTTCTTTCTTTCTATCTCTCAATTTCTCCTTATCCTTTGAGTTGAATGCAGCAGTGTGTGTTCTTGCTTGTCAGGCGTAAGGAGGGGCTAAGGAGAACGAAAGAGAGATATACAGAAAGAATAGAGAGAGAGGGTGTGTGTGTGTGTGTGTGTGTGTGTGTGTGTGAGAGGAAGAGAGAGAGAGAGAGAGAGAGAATAGAAAGAGGAGATGAAGAAAAGGAATGTGCAGATTGTTGTGAAATCGGATGGAGGTGGGGGGAGGACGCTGCAACTTGCAACACACTCAAGAAGTGTCGCCATGGGACTGGTGCTGCATCCCTCATTCCCTCATTCAACGGATATTGTGACAAAACTGACGAGCTTCAAAATGTGGATATTTGTCATTTTATATATATATATATATATATATATATATATATATATATATATATATATATATATATATTTATCTCATTACAAAGATTAAACATGATATAAATGATTACAATCACAACCAATTCCTGCTCCGTATCATCCGCATTTTTTTTTCACACTATAATAAGCTCACTATATATTAATTCATTATGTCCTAAGTGAGCGTGTGCACCTGTTCATGCTGTCTGGTAATTAATGGCAACCAACGCTAATTCCAGACAGTTCTCCCTTTGTCCCTCTCTTTGCCCACAGCATTCTCATGACTGTCTGCTGCGTGAGACAGCGTGTAGGAGGGGCTGTTATGGTACGAAGTGCACTTGCTAGGTCGTTTACACAGTGATTGTCTCGTTTCTATGATGTCATATATATAAAAAAAGGTCACACCAGTCATTCTTTGCGAATAAACTATGCTTTGAATATGATCTCATTCAGCACATAAGTGAGGTCATGTCATTCTGGTTTATTAATGCAAGGCAAATTTGTCTTAAAGAGGGATTTATAACCATGATGTCATAATGAAGGCAATGCTGTTATCTCAAGGGCCTTGAAAAGCTGTATCTGTTTGGACAGGATGATTAAATAATAAATTATAATAATAATAACTAAAAATATAGAAGAAAAGCTGTTTACGACTTGTAATTTTCTATTAAATTTAATAATAGACGTTGTCTTAAAGCAGCTTTACACAGCAGCAATAAAATAATATATACAGTATCTCACAAAAGTGAGTACACCCCTCACATTTCAGCAACCATTTTAGTGTCTCTTCGCAAGGGACAATACTATAGAAATGAAACTTGGATATATTTTAGAGTAGTCATTGTGCAGCTTGTACAGCAGTATAGATATAGTGTCCTCTAAAAATAACTCAACATACAGCCATTACTGGCAACAAAAGTGAGTACACCCTAAGTGATAACAGCTGTACGTTGTGCAACCATGCAAAGCCACATGTCCTATTATAGTCATGTTTTTGTCTGCCTTACAAGACCATACAAGTTTGTGTATCTTGTATTAGAGCAGTTAAAATTAGGTTATTTGAGTAGAATTCTCTCAGACTGACCACTGGATGTTCAACATGGCACCTCATGGCAAAGACTCTCTGAAGATTTAGAATTGTTGCTTTCCACAAAGATTCCCAGGCTATAAGAAGTTCGGTAACACCCTGAAACTGAGTTGCAGTACAGTTGCCAGGGTCATTTAGAGTTTTCCCAAGACAGGTTCCACTTAGAATAGGCATCGCAAGGGTCAATCAAAGAAGTCGAGTCCTCGGTGCAGGTGCAGAAGCTGGCATAAAAAAACAGACACATGAGTGCTACCAGCATTGTCATTATGAAGGAGTGGAAGAGGATCCCAGCAACAACCTGCGCAGCTCGAGTAAATTCCATGCCCAGGAGGATTAAGGCAGTGTTAAATAACAAGACCATAGTTAGTTCTCAGAGTCCTAGTTTAGGTTTTTTGTGATACTTGACAAGCAACAAGGTGATAATTAGCAATGAACAAAACTGGGTGCATAATAAATGTAGCCTGTGCCTAAAATAAATCTCAAAATGAAATAAATTAACATGGTTGGAGTTTTTTGTTGTTGTTGTTGTTGTTGCATGAATTACAAACCTAAAACACAGTGTGGTGCTTCCCTACTTTGTTGCACAATAAAAAAATAAATGAAAGGCTAAACACTATGCTGATAATACTGCCCAGGCTGTAATAAGTGGCCACTTCTTTGCCACTGTAGTGTGTTCCCAGAAAAGAAGAAAGATTCATGGGGAGAAAAAGACCTGTGAGCCACTTGATTATAAACACAGCCGGTTTCTTTCACTCTCAGACTCTCTCTTTCTCTCTGTATGTCTCTCCATCTCTCTTTTTATATCTTTGTGTGTCTCTCTCTCTTTCTCTCCCTCTCTTTCTCACACACTCACTCACACAAACACAAACATACAAATCTCTATGAGCCAAGAGACCGCCTTCCCACCCCACAGTTCACGATCACAGTCGAGAAGGTCAACGATACATAAACACTAAACTCCAGAGTAAAAGTAGGAAAGGGAATTCCAGAGTAAATGGTGTCTTCACCCAAACATCACAGATAGATGAGCAGTGCTGGTCCTGCAGCTCAACAGCGCACATAAAAGCATAGCACAGTTTTCAGGAAGGTAAATAACACTAATCATATAACAGTTTTAAGCAATAACATACAATAACACGTAATATTATCAAATGTTCTGAAGTCATAACACAATTAACAAGGTCTTATTGATCCAAAACCCAAACAAAGACTTGTCATAGTCAAAACTATTGCAGATTCCAATTGGAAACGGATTTAGATTGAGTTTACTCTCATATAAACATAACAGAGAATAGTAAAGAGAGCTCAAGGGAAAATAAGACTATAGATCTAATGGCCAAGCAAATTAGAGCTGTAACATTCCTTAAAAAATATCTAAATGTTATGCTGTCCTTCTATATATATATATATATATATATATATATATATATATATATATGTGTGTGTGTGTGTGTGTGTGTGTGTGTGTGTGTGTGTGTGTGTGTGCGCATGCCACGTGCATGTGTTTGAAATCTATAATATTTACACTAATATTTGGCCAAAAGCAGAGAAAACAGGGAGAACATGCACAACTTCACAGAAACAAGTCAAGTTCAGGTTCAAAACAGAGACCTTTAAAGCTGCAATGATAAAGAACTAGTGTTTCCAGCTGAACCACCACGCTGCCCATTGTAAATTTGTATTATGCATTCAATTGCTTTCATTAATAATAATGGATTTGCTTTGTGTCAAAAAAAAAAATTGCAGCGACATCTAAAGTGTAGGAAGGTTTGTGATGCTTCAAAGGATTTATGTTATTTTTTTTATTGAATGAATAAATGTTTTGAATTCAAATTCAGGCTTACAGTGAATTTTGTTCAGCGCACTTTCTCACAAGGTCTCACTCACAAGGTCTGTTTCACCGTGCCTCACCTTATCTTACTCTTTCTTCCCATTATGATTTGTTGAACAAGTCTCGGCCTGTTTCATTCTTTCTCTCTCTCTCATTTTCTTTTCCTTGCATCAGTTTTGCATTTGCAGCATGCAACCTCTCCACCTTCCACTGCTGAAATACAACTTTGGTACTTTTACAAGTTAACGTTGTCCTTCCTGTTCCCTTGGCTAATCAAGAGGCCATGCTAAGCCTTATCAAAAAAAAAAAACCAAAAACAACAATAATAAAGATAATCACTTGTTAATAAGCTAACACAATAAACAACACAAAGGTTTGTCATCAGATAATTTGCTTGGAACGGGATGAGCCAAGCCCCATGAAGAGTTTGTTTCCTTGACATTTTAGTGTTCTGCCTTGCCAAAATTAAAGTGAAGTGAATGGAGGAAATAGATAAGGGTACTGAAAATTGCTGCGCACTCGAGCTAGACGAGGCAAACAAGTCAGTTCTTCATCGCCTGTATGCTTTAAAAAGCGACAATGTGTGATGAAAGAGGCACGCAAAGAAACCACAGGGGAGCAGAAACAATTAAGCATTAAGCAAACATGCCTTTTGAAAAAAACAAAAAAAACACACAACAGTCAAAAACTTCAGTCAGAACTTATGCTGCATGTTTTTGTTGATCTGGGATCAGTTTCTGTTGTGTTTCTGAATAGCCGAGTATGGTCAGAGGTTTACAGTTTGTAGAAAATGAGAACGAAAAATCTAGTCAACTAGAAAAGTGGCTTGTCGTGATGTCAGACAAGACAAGGGGCGGCACTGCTCCATTATATAAAGGGCAAAGTAACATTTTTATAATACCCATTTTTCCTTAGTGCAAAATGATCGAAGGTGCTGATTTTACATTGCTGGATTCACTGTGGTTATGTTACATGCAATTTGAATTGAGTTAGTGTGGCAAGGCTGCTTTCAAGGGTGACAGCTGACCTCCAGTGCCTCCTTCCCAACCCCTATTACCCTTCTACCAGCACTACCATAACATGCATACAGGAACTGACGGCAGACTTTGCACTCTTATAACCAAGAAAACAGCTGGATAATAAACTAATAGGCTAATCAGTAGGTAATGAAAAACGATCCTTATCTTTACACAATTAGGTGAATGATACATTTTGTACCCCTGCCCTACTGGCTCATTCGAACCTTTAATATTACAATTCTCAAGAAGTTTGTAACCCTAAATGTTCTCTTAAAATGGCCGAAGTCCTAGTAAAAAAAAAGCTAACTAGACATGAATTCTAACATATGGGACAGGGCCCACAAGCACAGTGAAGCAGGAAATGACTCTGCTTCTTGCATCCTCATGGCGTGGAAGAGAAAACCACAAGCTCTGATTGCCCTCTTGTGGAGTAAAGGGAGTTTAAACGCAGTAAAATTCCACTTGCTTGCAGGTCACACCCGGCAGAGCTCAGATTAGACTGCAGACACATTAGTCAGAGCCCATAGCAGGCCTTGAGCTTTTGGTGGTGATTGTGGCTCTTGCTGAAATGGCTCCAGACCTGATAAGAAATCAGATTCTCTGTTTATAAAGCTCTGATCTCTAGACAAATTCATAAAGCTCCACCCAAATACACTAGAAGTTAAACAGTAAGAGGTGGACGTTGAAGATAACTGTGTGTGTGTGTGTTGTAACTTGGTGCCTGTCACTGTGTGTGTAATTGTGTATCAACAAGACTGGGCTTGTGTGTTTCAAAGAATGTGTGTGTTTGCCTCTGCTGGTATTTAAACCCTTGTATATATGTTTGAGTGTCCGTGTTTGTGTATGTTTCACGCCTGTTTCTGTGTTTTTGGCGTTTATAAATGTTTATAAATCTGTGTTTGTGTTTTTTTTTTGTGATTAAGCCTGTATTTGTAATAGTGTTTATGTTTGAGCCTGTGCCTTTATTGACGTGAATTCTGACTCTGGGTTATACTCTTAACTTTTTGTGTGTTTATAAACTTGTGTCTTTGTGTCTTTGTGATCTTGTGTGTATGGAATTGTAAGCCTGTGTGGGGATGCATTCTGTCTGTGTGTGTGTGTGTGTGTGTGTGTGCGTGCGCATTCCAAGACTGTGTTTGTAATTGTCCATGTGTGTGTGTGTCTGTACTCAGCTCTCTGTGTGCATTCCTAAGCCTGTGTTCGTAATTGTGCGTGTGTATGTGTGTGTGTGTGAGTTTATCAGGTTTCTTTAACCACACATTATTGGTTTCTGTATGTCTGTTTGGAAAAAAGGCATGTAAGAAGCTTGTTGTTTCTTCTTTTGTCAGTGTTCTTCTGTGTGTGTGTGTGTGTATGTGTGTGTGTGTGTGTGTTCCCGGATATTACCAACTCCCTAGCCTGTAAATACTGCAGGGGTTTACATTCACATCATATTAGCAGGAAATCCCACCAGACCTCCATTCCAGGTTCTTCAGCTCTATGGCTGGTGATGAATGTTCAGCTCACTCGCCATTCAGCCTGGAGAATAAATCTACAAAAAAATAACTGCTATGTCGTATGTATTGTATAAGGACACTTGTATGCCTTGTATTTACTCATTCTGGACAAAACTTTAAGTCCTTGCATCACAATCTTTCCCCTTCTTTCCTTTCGACTGGTCTGGCCTCATTAATAAGGTTTTTTTGTTTCGTTTTTTTTTAAATCTCAACAAAAATGGCTTAATGCTGTAGTGCTTGAAACATACACTGGAACAGTATGAACTTATTGACTGTAGCAGCTATTTTAGTAAATAATGATGATTGGATTTTATTTCTCTGTTTATATTTAGCATTTATATATCGAGTATACATTGTTGTATAATAGATCTGAGCTTCACAATTGGATAAATCGCCAATGATCTGGTGTATTTTTAGGGTTATATTTAATGTTTATCTGTAAGAAGATATAGCAACATATATTTAATTTCGCTCCCATTTCTCTTCAGTACTGCAGTAACAACGTCAAATGCGTATCCTAGCACACTATGTAGTACGCGTAGTACGTTTTTTAACGGTGGGTTTCTTGGGTTGTTTGGACCATAAAGGGGAAAAAAAAAAGCAGTTTTTCTGTTTTACGAAAATAAGCCTTCTTGTCTACTTGATTTATAAGCACGTAGTACCGAAGGATAAATATATAAAAAGCGTACTAATTTTCTAAACTATTTAGCACGGTAGCATGCATAGTGCTAGTGTACCATTGCTGATACGCCCTCTAGTGGTGAGAGGAAAACATTTACGCAGGGTATTACAACAAACATGGCGGCTTGGATTTAATAATTATCGGTAAGTATTTTTTAGTAGTAAAGGTATTGTGTCATATGTCGTAAAAATTTAACGACGAATAATAACATTTTGTTAAAGATTTTATTTGGACGCTAATGCTTTTTGGGCATAGGTAATATTTGGTTGAAACACAAGGAACTTCAGCTCAAATAGCGCACATAGCAGGCCTCTGGTTAAATAACAAATAGTTTCACATTTACTACCTAAGTGTCCTTTTTAGGGAATTGGAACGGCTTATACGCCCTTTGTAGTGCACTTGATGTTCAAGAGAGACCTTTTTGGGTTCAGCCTCACTTTCTGCAGAAAGGATATACAGTATGATGTAACACGTTATTGGTGCAATGAATGTCAATTTACAAAATAGTGTTTCCCTTTTTTTTTTTTTTACTCAGGTGTGACAATGGAGGTGAAGGAAATTACACGTATAGCGATACAAATAGAAAAACTACACAGGGAAAGAAATTATGAAGACATTTCATGCCTACTGAAAGAGATTTATAACACCGATGTGACATTACAGCATCTGCAGAGCACTGACATTGGCAAGAACATTTATCAGCTTTTAAAATCATGTCCTGTAGAAAGTGTTAGGAAAAGAGGAAAGAGTGTGCTCTCAAAGTGGAAGCGATTGTATGGTTCGCAGCAAAAACGGGAAAATATCAACGACACAAATCAGAGAAAAGAATGTGAAGCAGCTAGGGAAGATGAACTAGAAGCAGCGAAACAGGACTTAGATCGAAAAGGGAAGGACAAAGAAACTAGTATATGCTTTAAAGTGAAAGAGAGTAATGTGGACCATGAGTCAAGTGGTTCATCATCAGCGAGAGACGCTCTGTCAAAAGCAAAAACGATAACATCTTACAACAGACTTACTCCAGAAGAAGATTCAAGGACCACCTTATCGCTTCCACTCATTAGCAGCTCCACAAAATCTCCAGACTTGAGAAACAAATGTGCAGAACTCCTTATCCAGGCTCTAAACTCTGATCAACAACATTCTGATCTTACGAACCAGCTAGCTCATACTATTGAAAAACACGTCGATGCTCTCCATGGCTGCAATCCATCCAAATACAAATCCTGCATCAGGAGCAAGGTGGCCAACTTGAAGAACCCAAAGAATCCTCACCTCCGCCAGGGTCTTCTGACTGGTACATTGGCTCCGGAGGTGTTCGCCCAGATGTCTGCCCAGGAGATGGCTGGTGAAGAGTTACGGCAGCTCAGGCAGAGCTACACGGCAGCGGGCATCAGCGAACACCAGTTGCCACAGGGACCAGAGGGAACGACTACGTCAAAAGTGCGATGCCAGCGGTGTGAGGGGACTGACTGCAGGGTGACACAGATCTCCCGTGGCTCGCTATTCCTGCCTTCTTGGGTGAAGAGAGGCAGTGCTGATGAGGAAGCAATGACCTTCATGACTTGTGCCAGCTGTGGGGCGCAGTGGTACCATAACCGTTGGGTGTGCCTTTGATTTGACTCTGAAGACATTTAGGGTCTTTAAGCCTATGGGAGGTTGGCATGGTGGAGCAGTGGAAAGCTTAGCCTTGTTTGATTACCTATGTAGAGTTTTGCATGTTTCCCTTTTTTCTCCAGTTTTCTTCCAGCGCAGTAATTTGTATTACAAATCACCACTATGAGTGTACGGTTCCCGGTTCCCTGTAAGGACCGTTGCTCAACGCAGGGTTTATTCCTGCCTCAAACCCAATGTTTCAAGGACTGGGTCCAGATCTATGACCAACTGGACTTGTTTATGAGCCTGACTATGTCAAATAAATGTACCCTATTAATGCCAGAATAAATTTCTAACTAAATCAATGTATTCATTTCAGAGGGAAATTTAATAACTAAATAATAGTCCACTGTTATTTTAGTTAGTAAATTTTCCTCTGAAATTATTAGATTAATTTATCTATCTATTTAGGCAGCTGGTGTATAACATTTAGGTTCTGGGGTTATTTTGTAATGTGAAATTTATATAAAGACAAAGAGACGTGCTGGTGGAATGAGGAAGTGCAGGATTGGGATCGACAGAGTGATGAGAAAAGTAGGCAGGAGTACAAGGAGATGCGGCAGCAGGTAAAGAGGGATGTGGCGAAAGCCAAGAAAAATGCATATGAGGAACTGTATTAGAAGTTGGACACCAAGGAAGGAGAAAAGGATTTATACCAATTGGCCAGGCAGAGGGACCGTGCTGGGAAGGATGTGCTGCAAGTTAGAGCAACAAAGGATTGAGATGGAAATGTGTTGATTAGTGAGGAGAATGTGTTGAGAAGATGGAGGAAGTATTTTGAGCAGCTGATGAATGAGGAAAATGAGAGAGAGAGAAGGTTGGATGATGTGGAGTTGGTGAAGCAGGATGTAGATAGGATTAGTAAGGTGGAAGTGAGAGCAGAGATTAAGAGGATAAAGAGTGAAAATTCGGTTGGACCAGATGACATACCGGTAGAAGCGTGGAGATGTTTAGGAGAGATGGCAGTGGAGTTTTTAACAAGGTTGTTTAACAGGATTTTGGAAGGTGAGAGGATGCCTGAGGAATGGAGAAGGAGTGTGCTGGTACTGATCTTTAAGGATAAGGGACTACAGGGGAATTAAGTTGATCAGTCACACCATAAAGTTATGGGAAAGAGTAGTGGAAACCAGGCTGAGAGAAAAGGTGACCATCTGTGAGCAGCAGTATGATTTCATGCCGAGGAAGAGCAGCACAGACACATTATTTGCTTTAAGAATGTTGATGGAGAAGTATAGAGAAGGTCAGAAGGAGTTGAATTGTGCGTTTGTGGTTTTAGAGAAAGCGTACGACAGGGTGCCGAGAGAGGAGTCGTAATATTGTATGAGAAAGTCCGGTGTGTCAAAGAAGTATCTGAGGGTGGTGCAGGACATGTATGAGGACAGTGTGACAGCAGTGAAGTGTGCAGTAGGAACGACAGACTGTATTAAAGTGGAGGCTCTGAGCCCTTTCCTGTTTGCAGTGGTGATGAACAGGTTGACAGACAAGGTCAGACAGTAGTCTCCCTGGACTATAATGTACATGACAGAATACATGTGTGTGAATGAGAGGGAGGGCAGTGGAGTGTGTAAGAGAAGTGAAGAAAAGAGGGCAGGGTGGAGTGGGTGGAGAAGAGTGATTGCAGGAGTGATTTGTGATAGAAGGGTATCTGCGAGAGTGAAAGGGAAAGTTTATAGGACTGTGGTGAGACCTGCGATGTTGTATGGATTAGAGACAGTGGCATTGAGTAAAAGACAGGAGGTGGAGCTAGAGGTGGCAGAGCTGAAGATGTTGAGGTTTTTCATTAGGAGTGACGAGGATGGACAGGATTTGAAATGAGTTTATTAGAGGGACAGCGCATGTAGGACGTTTTGGAGACAAGGTGAAGGAGGCGAGATTGAGATGGTTTGACATGTTCAGAGGAGGGACATGGGGTATATCAGTAGGAGAATGCTGAGGATGGAGCCACCAGGAGGGAGGAAAAGAGGAAGACCAAGGAGGAGGTTCATGGATGTGGTGAGGGAAGACATGCAGGTAGTTGGTTTGAAAGAGGCAGATGTAGAGGACAGAGGGGTATGGAGACGGATGATCCGCTGTGGCGACCCCTAATGGGAGAAGCCGAAAGAAGAAGAAGAATATTATTTACATAAAGACATTCAATATTATTATTATTTATTTATTTATTTTTTAACAAACTCTTATTTTGTCTATTCACATTTAGGATAAATTCCTGAAATATGGCTGGAGTTATTTATTTTTTTAAACTGTGCATTAAACTCCACTCGAATCTGACTGAACAGAAGAGCGCTTCTACTGAAGACGAATGAATAAAAATCACTGTCACAAATCATAGCAAATAGATTTTTGTCCTTTAAATCTCTACAGAAATAAAATGTTTAGTCTTTTAATTGCCTTGTTAATTATCCGTCTGTGCATACTAAAATGAGAATACCTCCTGCCTTGCAAAGTTGCTATTCCTGAAACACAGATCTCCTCTGTTGTGTATGTAGTGAACAGCTGCTTAAAATGCAAGTGTCAGTTTTTAATTCTGATTATAATCAGTAATGCTGATTGAGCAAGATTCACTTATGAGGAAAATGACTTTGCAATTACCTACAGTTACATAAACAAAAAATGTAGAATAAGAACCAGGAAGGTTCAATGAAATGGGAGATATCCGCATGCTAGCGCTAGAAATGTGCTCAGCAAATTTCAATACACTCATATCAAACGTAATTTTAATGTGTGCATAATTTACAAAGTTGAAGAAACAATGTTCTTATAGGGGAATGATCACGCTTGAACTCCATCACCTTCCTGCAGCCATGTGACGCAAAGTGTGCCACATGTGCAGTGAGCATGTGACTCTGTAATCTGCAGTCTGGGGGCAGTTTTCCCAGGATACTTTGCTGCACAGTGCATCAATGCACAGCCTTTGTACACTGTAGGCTTGTAACTTTCCAGTGATCTGATATAATGAGTTTTGATTGAAAGCACTGTGACTTAATAAAATATTTGTTGTACTGTTTATGGAGAGATAGGGGAATGAAGAGGGTAAAACTTGTAGTGAATATATAAATTGTAAAGTTGACATAGTAAGGGTGGCACTATTTGCACTTCACATTAGGCCTGTGCCAAGTTTTAGTATTGTGCAATTGCTTGGGTGAAATAAAAATAAATTAGTGAGAAATTGACTGGTGGATTGAGTCGACTATAATCTATAAATCTCTAGCCTTGAAAATGAGGCGTTTTCTTTTTTATGTTTTTTTGGACAGCGCTATCAATGACGCGGAGTCGATTCCGTTTCAAATTCCGAGTCGATTCATTTGGACGCTATTCCACAATCATGATCATCTGCCTCTTCAAGTCAGAAAAACTAGAGTTAAAATCTAGATGAATTATATTAGCCTAATTTAATTCACTACATTTATTTATCCTTAGATTTAGAGTCGCATCATTCCCATTTGACTTTGGGTAACTTGGAGAATCGACTCTTTGGAATCGACTCTTATACAAACTGTAATAACTTGTATTTTATAACAATGCAATTCGAATGCAATTGTATACGTGCAATTGATATCCACCTCAGCATTAAATGAATAAAGAAAAAAAAAAGATTAAGCAAGGCTTTTATGTGCATTAACGCTGGTGCCATTGCACGTCAATAAGACTTAATGACTGATAACAGGGCGCTGTATGTTTGCTGAACAGTTATAAAAATAAACAAACAAACTGATAAGAAAAAATCGTTGCCCCACACACTCACCTCTTCTAAACGATTTTTACAGTATTTTACAAGAATAAGTAGGTTTAAAGTCCCCCGGTTAGGAAGCAGTGACCCCTCAGAGGTAAAAGATCTGGTCATATGAACATGAGGGGAGAAGACCGGGGCGCCATGACTCGGAAAAATCCCCACAAGACCGGAGGAATGGCGCTGCACACACAGCTCTTCGACAATCGTCGATAAACTATAAAGGTAACAAAAATCTTTCTTGTAAAATAGCAATATAATTTAGGGGTATTCTTGTGAACGTGTGCTTACTGTTTAGTTTCTGGAGCATGACAAGTTTGTATAAAAGTTGGATCAGTTTGCTGTGTAGCTAGCATGAATGCTAACCAATCCAGGAAGCTTGGTCCAAACGTATTCGGCATATGAGAACTAACTTGTAGTCATTACTTTGGGTAAGATATATTTCCTCTGATATTTTACTTCTTAAACATTAGGGTAAATGAAGAGCTATAGAGTTATAAAGATTATAAATCAAGAACTACAGAGTTAGCTAAATGTAGTGGATTAGCTTTCGGAGTTCACCTCCCTGTAATGTTGTCTGTCATGAACTTGCATGTTGTTGGTTGTTTTTGCTAATTCGCAGGTAGTTTTTATTCTTCGGTATTTTTTCCTCGTGTTATCAGTTCTAACTTTACATTTTCCTGCATTATTGAATGCTTAAAATCACTATTTTACTATGTAAATAATCCCTCTTTTCAAACAAGAGAAACATTGAATCAGAATCCTCTTTATTGCCAAGTATCATGGCTACAAGGAACTTGTCATGGTGTGCTGGGACTGGAAAACATAGAAAAACTAGGAAAATAAAACTACAAATAAAGACATTAATGAACATACATGAACCTGATCTACTTTCCAGATGAATGAACTGCTGTCATGAATTCATCCAGCAAGCAAAGTCTTGCAAATTGTCTTTCAAGTTGTCATAGAATTTGCATTCAAAATCATTTAACACACACACACACACGCACACGCACACACACACACACACACGTCTGTGTGTGTGTATAGGCATATATGTATTTTGTGTTTAAGATGACTTTGAGACTGGCACTGATTTGCACTGGTTCATACATTCACTGGTCACTTTACTTTCTACAGATCACTTTGTGCTTTTCACGTGTCTCTGTGTACAGTGTATCAGGCCTTATCTTTTGGGGAAAAGTGGAATGTCTCAGTCACTGAATGCTTATTGTTTGAGCTGTGGAAGACTATTCTCAGCACAACAACCAGACTGACATGGTCGTGAATGCGGAACCGGTCTGAGTGTCTCAAGTGTAACTGAGTTGTCAGTTTCTAAGCAATATGTCTGTTTATTCCTGATTTTTTTTATGCGTCACCAGAATCGTTTCAGACCGTTCGAAGCAAACGGTGGAAAGCTCTGAAAAAAACATGACTATGATATTCTCAGAACTTTTTGCCTTGATTAAGAATAAGAAGTAGACTTCACATATATACCTTCTAGGTTGTCTCCAAAAGGTTCTCTAAGAACATGAGAAAACATCAAGCAAGTTTTGGATGTGTCTGGAACATTTGAAGCAGTTCAGATGAAGCATAAAATACAGCATAAATGTACACATTGCTTAGAAATCTGAAAACTCCGTCATGTTTGGGAAACTTGTATCAGTCCCACTTATACGAGCGTGTCAGTTTCATCCTTATACACTATTTCAGGATCTGTTTCTGAGCACTGGGCCGATATTAACTAGAAATGTATTGATTACAAACTGTTGCTCAACCTAGAGCTAGATCTGAAGCTGCGTTTTTGTTGAACATTTGTTCCTTTTTTAAAATAAACGCAAATGTTGTACAAAGTGATGTTACTTTTTATAAACACTTTCAAACTGTATAGCCGGCACAACAACTGCAGGACATTATCATCCACTGTCCTGCTCTTCTTTAATTGATTGGGTCGCATGACTGAACCACATGATGACTAAAAATACTTCATTGTTTTTGTTTTTTCTATATTTTTTTCAATCCACACTACAACCCATTATACATCATTTTCAAACGAATCCAATCAGGATGAGAGTTTTATTGGAATATATGTCATTCTTGAACTGGAACGAGTGAGCCAACTCATGATAGGATTTAAAACTAAATAAGAAATAGACTTTACAATTATAGTTACCTTCTCGGTTGTCTACCAAAGGTTCTACAAGAACATAAGAAAACATCAAGCAAGATTTTGATGTGTCTAACATTTTAAGCAGTTCAGATGAAGTGTAAATGGTGCATAAATGTACACAAAAAATGTGACAATCAATCAAAAAAAAAACGATACACTGTCTCAATGTGGGTAGATGATGGGGGGGGGAGATGTTTTTGTTTTGTTTTTAATGTATCTGGATTAATGTAGATGTCATCGAAGTTCTTCGAAATACACCAGTACAAACACACTATCCTGCCAGTGCTGTGCTGATCCACGGAAAGAACAACTTCATGGTCACTTGTCTGACAAACAGGATAGAATGGGTTGAGTCAATAATTGCACACCGACAGTTTGACCTATATGGTAGTTTTTGCTGATGAAAATAATAACAGAATCAGACAGTGTTTGAAGTGTTTGAAGTTTGAATCCTTAATGCTAAAAACATACTCAGGAGCTAAAAGAGCTTTTTGGGTGGATAGACTCCCTCTCTCACTCTGTGTGACACTACCCAATCACAGGGGTCTATGAGCTGATTTATGAAAAAAAGTTTAGATATCATGCTGTTACACTCTTCACCGGGTCTGGTTATCCGGTTATTAACTGTTGTGTAATAGGAGACAGCTGACTAGTGGGTAGGAATTGGTAGCCAACAAATTGAGGAGAAAATGTTGAACAGCGTTGAAAAAAAAGAATGATCTTTTGCGAGGTGATTAGGAACATACCCTATATGAAACGTCTTGCTTACAAATGTTCCTGAATGTTACTTCTTGTTTCAGATTGAACATTAATATCATCACCATGGCAGCCAAGTCATCTCTCCTAAAGGTGATCCTGCTTGGTGACGGTGGCGTGGGCAAGTCGTCGCTCATGAACCGATACGTTTCGGACAAGTTCGACGCGCATCTCTTCCACACTATCGGCGTGGAATTCCTCAACAAAGAGCTGGAGGTGGATGGGCGGCGGGTGACTCTGCAGATTTGGGACACCGCCGGTCAGGAGCGCTTCCGAAGCCTGCGCACGCCGTTTTACCGCGGCTCCGACTGCTGTCTTCTCACGTTCGGCGTGGACGACTCGCAAAGCTTCATCAACCTCGGGCACTGGAGGAAGGAGTTTGCCTACTACGCTGACGTGAAAGAGCCCGACAGCTTCCCTTTCATCATCCTTGGCAATAAGATCGATGTAATGGATCGGCAGGTCACCAGCGAGGAGGCGCAGAGGTGGTGTTATGATAACGGCGGCCACCCGTATTTTGAAACAAGTGCCAAGGACGCAACAAACGTCGCTGAAGCTTTTGAAGAGGCCGCAAGGCGTGTGCTGGCGCTGGAGGATCGTCAAGCTCACGTCATGCCTTCAGACGTTGTGGATATGCGTAGGAAGCCACGCTCTGGCAGTCGCTGTTGTTTGTAACAGCTGGATATTATGAAAAAGTCAATCCATGGACCATATAAAGCTGCATAATAGACTTTTAAGGACTTACTAGAGCTGCTCTGTTACTCCTTTTTTGACATCCAGGACGTATTGTGTCTAGCAGTAGTAAGTCAGAGCAGCTGGACATTAGTTATAATTGTTAAAAATATCGGACCACATGTTGGTTCTGGTCTGTGAAGCTTAAATCATTGAGTAAAGTACCATTGAAGGCTCTTGTACGAGTGTTGAAACATTATTACACAAATGAATTTGACTAACTGCTCTTACACACTTGAAATGACCCAGATTGCAGAAAACCTCTAGAGCTTCTCCGTAGCAGGTGGCGCAAGGGTTTGGGATTTTGTAGCTTCTAACCAATAAGTTCTACAGGTTTTGTGTTGGAGGCCATTTTTCAGGCCAGTGAACAAACAAACACTTACCAGGGAATAGAGTTTAATTACTGAATTACTGCAACTAATGTTTAAAATGATTAAATGTGTTTATAACCACTTTCTGATTTATGTGATTTTGTTTTAATTTGGTCAATTTACTTATAAGAATTGCAGTTAATCAATTTAAATGACTTTGCAAATCAGGATTGATGATTATATTTGAGTGAATGTCGATTAGACGTCTTACCTGGAAGGAAACCCTTGTCAGGTAAAAGGCCTTTTTTTTTTTTTTTTCTTCTTCTTCATAATTCCTGAACGAGGAAGGTTTTTAGATTTGAGAAATGATATGAACATGGTCATGGTAGCAGCAAAAAAAAAAAAAAGCTAGGAAGTGTACTAAAACCATCCTGACTGAACATGTCTTTTGAGCACTGGATTTCTTTTCTCCACTTTGCCATTTTACTTCTGAAGGACAAATATTCATTCGGGCAGCTTTAAAAGACACTCAGACGAACACTAGTGTAAAACGAAACACTCCTGTGCACTGATTTTAGTGCCGCGTCGCTACGTTACACAAACACCCTGACAACCAATTATAATAACTGCCTAATTGAAATTATGTCTAACTTTACAACTTGCCTGTTTGTGCAGGACGCTTTCCTTGATTCATCAGTAGGATCAAAATGTAATGTAAATTTGTATCACATAAATATGAATATAGAAGAAAAAAAACCCATGCTCTTCCCCAAACACACTTTATGCAGATGCATATTTCTGTGCTATTTCAAACTAAAATAAAAACTATTTGTATTTTAAATACTGTTTTTGCTATTATGATTTTATTAAGCACGTCAAGTCCTAATAAAACAGTTATCACTTTCCAGGTAAAGGTCATATTTGAGATTAATTTATGAAAATTTGTTGATGTTTGTTTTTCTCATAGATACTAAAATCTAAATGTATGTTGTACATTTTCCTCATTAAAAATCCAATGTGTGTTTTTCTTTAATCTAATTTCTAACCTCTGGCGGATTGTTGCAAATAAATATCGGGGTGGAAAATGTATGCATATACAAGCTACATAAGTGTGCCTCATCTCCTACACATCACTTGCAACATAACTGCAAAAGTTCAATTACTGAAACCCAAAACCCTAATAAATGATGTTTTTTTTCATTGTTGGGTAAATCTAATTAAAATATAAGTAAACGACTCTTCTGTTGTGATTTTATTTTTCTTTCCCTGTGTGGAGAAATACATATAAATTCTCCTCACACACTTTTTTTTTTTTTATCAGTTTATGATTATGGTTAATGTCGTGGAACGGTTATGTAACAGATACGCTCCTGTTATCGTTTATGTTAGAGCAGCTGTCAATTAACGATTCCTTTTTTGATGTTGATCAAAAAGGAACATAAAGATAAAGCGTAACATCTTTTTTCCTGAAGGCTTTCATGTAGGTTAAGTTGCAACTGACACTGGAGACTCCTTCCAAAAATTTTTAACATTTTGCAGAAAAGAAACACAAGTAGATGCTTTCATGGGGGACTACATGGAGACTACATGAATTGTTCCTTATGGATCTCTGTCAAGTTTTGAATACTAAAAGGAAAGCAAATCAATTAACCATCAGCTTGCATTGGCCAATATTTTTAAATCTTTGATCACTCAGAAGAGGTCATGAATATTTTATCAGAAATTCATTGACATTTAAATATTGGAAACCGTAATGCAATTAAACTGGTTTCAAAAGAACCGAAAGCATTTGCGTTGACATCCTCAATCTCTAGACCTTAAGTAATGGCATTATAGGCCATCTTTCAGAATTATAAAATGGTGTCGATTACAAAGCATTCTTGCAGATTTAGATCTGAAATGACAGAAAGAATGGGGTGGGTTGGTCACACAGACTCCTTACTGTGCACAATGGATAATTTATCCATTTCTGTGAAGCTTGGCAGAATAAATGATCCTTTGTAAAAACGTGCTTTTTTGTCTTCATAATTTTGTCTTAAAAGCAGGCGAAAATCAGCAGTAAACTTCTCATTTGGCACAAAGAACGATTGATTTTGAAAATTGTTTTTCTGATTCTCTTTTGCGCTTTTCTGTAATGATTTTGATTTATCATTTCACCACAAGATGGCGACAAAAGTCCACCTGCTTGACATCAACAGTCAGTACTGCGTGTGCAGACAAGAGGCCACATTTCCTTTGTAGTGTTTTTCAGTTATGTAGATAATGTTTTTTGTCTGATCCAGCATCCTATTACTGAATCATTCCTGTTAAGTGTATTTATTTTCAATTGATGGAAATACGGTTATGAAAGTTCTTTTGGTCTTGGGTATCACCATCTGAACATTTTTGATGGTTAAACATGCAGACTGTTGAGGATGAAATGCTTTCGGATTTGCTGTTACTGCATTTGTTAAGTCTTCATTGTTCTTATACCACAGCACTTTTCCAACCATAATCATTTTGTATTTATTAATAATATTATAGGAGATTCTTGCTCCTGTTTGCTTTAATGGTGTAAAACCTCAAGAAACAACTTTCGATTGTTACAAAACACTCACAAGCAAATCCTCTTCAGATAATACTCAATAAACATCTGAATATCAACATTCATATCAAGCTTCATATCAGGAAGAAACAATTCTACTTCTCTATTTCTTCAACTAGAACCCTGTGTTACTATATAAACAGTAACATGTTGAAGTGCACCGTGGCAGAAATGTTTATATAGTGTTAGTGTGGATTTAAGGAATGAAACCCAAAACACATTCAATTTTCTCTGTGCTCTGAACACATGCACTAAGAAGGTAAGACGTGTTTGTATTCCTTAAGACAGATTTCGACTTTGCTTTGTGCTTGAAAATTCTAATGGGATTTTTTTCCAAACCTGTAAGCAATTTTCAGATGGAAGTGACCAAAAAAAACAACCAAACAAAACAAAAAATCTAAAACTCTGTTTACACATGGTTGTTTAACACCTCTTGTATTTACACTGACACGATTTCAAGACAATGCATTTACACTGCACAACTGCAATTGCATCCAGGGCCATGGAAGGACCTCTTGCTGATAGGATTTAAAATAAAAATTTATATGCCAAAGTTTGTGTTCAAACCAAGAAAAATTATTGTGACTATAAATATGAAAAGCCTTGCCCTGTATCTACTGGACAAACAATCAATTTTACTTACCTGTGTAATTTACTGATGGCACCCGTGTAGTTCATGCTGCTTTAAATAAATAAATAAATTATAAAAGCCAAACTGTTAAAATTTGACTGCTGTTCTGTCTAGAATCAGTTCATAAATATGCTAATTTGTTCATTATATTTGGGGCACCAGATTGTTTTTGTAGCTGTTTTTAAAGTTCAGTTTTGTGTGGATTTTTGTCATAATTTTTCAAAATCATGAATCATAATAGGCTTGACGGAATGAAGTACAGGGTGTGTAGTGCAAATTGTTTAGATTAATGCATCAATTTAAAAAGCAGACAGAAAGAAATGAAGATAACATCATAAATTAATTATTACTGATTATAAATTAAATATTACTAAATTTATTCAGACAACTGGTGCATAAAATATACTACACTGATTTGCCTATAACTTTTCTCTTCTGTTTACAGGCTACAAAATCAAATTGGATCAAGTCCTAGCAGACACTGGTATTGCCAAATTGTCGTGTTATGAATCTAAATTGTATTGTATCATGTAAGGGGATAAGATTCACATCCCTGGTTGTTAAACAGATAGAAGAGACAGATGCATTTACACATTACATTCTACACAGGTTGCTAAAACGTCTTAACATTCAATCTACTTTAATTGTATAAGAATAAGTCAAATAAAAAGCAAATAAAAAATATTACAAATAAGAATTGACTCGAATGTTTTACACAAAACACAATAGTTTTCAGTGGGAATAAATACTATTTCTAGTTTCTAAAATTCAGTGTTAAATAATAGTCAAATAAACTTTTATTGGAGCATTTTCAAGCTTAAAATAAAACATGTAAGAAATGGGTTTTAATGATCTAATATATGAGCTTACTCTGATCATAAGACTAAAAAAGATTTCTTCTAACTTCTAACTCATTTTATATGATAATCAGTAAACATGAAAGAGGACTAATGAGCTGAAAAGTCTAAAACTAATTAATGCAATTTATGTGGATTTTGAAGAAACAATTTTAAACACAATTTAATTCAAAGCTGGTATGTTGAATAACGACCAAAGGCAGAATGTGTTGATCATAGAAAATATCATTTTTACTAGAGAAGGTTACAAAAATCACTTTACAGGATTCATAAAACTTTTCAAATCAAATGGACTATGAAACATCTAGGACTACAATCCCATCAACGTACAATGGCTAATTATTTTCAAGGGACCATCAGGGAGAAAGGAGGGAAAACACCGTCTATTATAATTCATCAGAACAATGGACTACACATCACCTACAGAGTGAAAAAAAGAGGACTATCATCTTTCCATCATGCAATAACGAGGGAACGATAAAACATCCAGGCACACATCTTTTTATAAAAAAAACGTACTTGTGGGCACATCCCTGCAGTCACGTCCCCTTATACCAGAACAGAACACAGAGCAAGAAACTTCAATATTCAGCACTGAATGAGTGGACAACACTAACATGCTTTCAAAAAAAGATGTCTGAAAGAAGAGCGAGAGAGAAAGTTGAAACTGGTGATAAAATGATTTACACTACTATAGTATATATAAACGCTGTGAAAGCAAGGTTTGATTATAAAAATCCATAAATCATGGAAAAATCCTGTACTTGTACATGGCAGTTTGTTTTTGTTTATTTATTTATTTGTTTGTTTTTGGGGGGAGGGGGTGACATTTATATGCACATAATAAAGAGAATCACTGGTTGAATCACAAAAATTGGTAAATATCAAGCCACGAAAAGTTCCACAAGAAGAGAGCAAAGAACCACTAAAAGCATATTTATAAAAGTTAAATATTCTAATGGGAAACTGAAGGTCCAGCGTTTTTTTTATTTTTTTCCCACTATCACTATAAGACATTTTACACATTTTGGTCTCACTTTCTACTAGAAATGTCACATGATGCCACATAATTTCAGCTTTTTTATAATTTCTGTGCTGGCCGTTGCAATGCGAGTTTCACTCCTGGATGAACATTTACAGCTGTGGGGAATGGGAGGGAAAAATGCACCCACCTGGAGTCCATTTATTTCTTTTCACATGCAGTATTTTAGCTAATTTGTTATATTAGATTAAAGTAGTATTTATTTAATTCCACTGTTGATCATATTAGTTTTTCATTGTTTCATTTTAATACTAATACTAACATTTTTATTATAAAAATCTTATTCAAATTTTTAAATTTATATTGGTCCCTTATTTTCTCAGATTAAATTTTACATTCGTTATTCATTAAGATTCTAATATTCCCACTTAATTGTTTGTACTTTTGAATTTTTTCAGTAACATTGTTGCTCATTGGTTTAATGATAATAGATACTTGGTTTACAATTAATAATAAC
Source organism: Silurus meridionalis (assembly GCF_014805685.1). Taxonomy (NCBI): domain Eukaryota; kingdom Metazoa; phylum Chordata; class Actinopteri; order Siluriformes; family Siluridae; genus Silurus; species Silurus meridionalis. The sequence goes on from NC_060907.1 coordinate 12,846,021, forward strand.
TTGTAATAATTCCCTTGTAGGATAATAATTCTTAAAGACGGAATAAATATATGAGTATTTGATTTCAGAATAGTGCAACATATCAGAGTTATAACACAACATAATGCTATAACATAATGCTATAATTAATTATGCCTAGACATAATGCTATAATTTTACAGGTTTAGTTTATTGATTTGAAGTGCATCATATTTTTCTTTTTTTTGGAAACTGTTGATATGTTGTACAATTCAGAGAAAGAGGCTACGTAAAACAGTGGTTTTGAAAATGCAAGTTAATCATTTATCATTATAATATACAAGACATCCAAGTTGATGTGGACCAAAAAAGACATGTATTACTTCTGGAATATTACAGTCTAACCTGGTGGATACATACTGAACATTGTAATGACGCCCTCTGTTAGAGTCCAGATCAACGTGAAAATATGTCAGATTTACTGTTGCTCGGTATTAGAAGCTTTATGACAATTTATATTTCTTATATTTATTGTATTGGTGTAAAAGTGTTTTCTGTTTTAAGGTATTTCTCATTCACTTCTAATAAAAAAAAAAGTTGATTAAGTAAGAAATCAATTAACTGAAATCCTAAATGTTTATTATTATTATTATGTCACTATTACTGTCTATTTTAATACATTTTGTGATTTTGTAAAATATCTGAAAAAAGTCTGCTTTAGACAGGAATTTTTGTTCATGACAACTTCTTTCCAACCTACAACATGTACCACTGTCTTGTTGGCAGTTGCACTTATTATTTTACCCTACGCGAGTAGACCGGGATCTTTCCACAACCAATCTTCTGTGTCTAGCAGCAATGGCTAATGCGGCATCTAACGTTTTTTATACCCATGGTGTCAAGTACCAGTATAAAAAAAAAAAAAAGACCAAAAATAATGTTAGTAATAAAAAAAGCTGTTTAGGAAACCATTAACTAAAAGCGAAAGAGAAAGAGATCAGAGAAGTTTCATATTAAACCAGGCATACATTATGAAGTATTAAAAAAACAACAACATTCATACACGTTCACTCAGTTCCTGCAAAATGTCTGTAGCATGTTAGTGCAGACAGTAAGTGCTGTGAGGTTGTGTGTTACGTCAACAGTGTTCACAGTCCTAACCAGGAATTTTCACTCTTAGCCATTAGTTCTTAACAAAAAACCCAGGAATAATTACTATTCAGAACAGCATTTCCATGCATTTCCAAATCATCTTATCAACATTGAGTAAAACACATCATATGACTTTCATGTGAAACCAATAACTGATGCCATATCATGGTCATAACTGCTCTATAGCACACTGTTGTTGTAGCACACTACTAGGCAATGTTAGTTAGCTCTGTTTTGTGTGTGTGTGTGTGTGTGTGTGTGTGTGTGTGTGTGTGTGTGTGTGTGTGTGTTTAATTGTGGAATTAATTTGATGTCTGCCTCATTTACGAGTAGGAGTTGAGGCCTTCCTTGGAGCGTGACTGCACGTCCTGCAGCTCGCCATCATCCTTGGTCTTGATGTCCTGGTAGGCGTGAGTCTGCTGACACGCACCCTTTAGATACGCCCAGTTTGCTGACAAGATCATCAGGTAATGCACCTGCAGGAAAGAGGAATGGGGACGAGGAAAAAAAGGGAGAAAGAGAAAAGGAAGGAAGAGAAAGGAAGGGGGGAGTGGGGTATTAGCAGTGAGTGGGTTAGTCAGCTAATACTAGCCATAAGAGTTAGAGAATTCGGTTAGCATCTACAGGACAATTTTAATGACAAAAAAACTTGAATGTATTGAATGTGTAGTAACACGAAGAATGGCTATGATGTTAAGTAAGGATGAGATGTATGTTAGCAAACAGGTCAAGCTACGTTAGGACGCTGTTTAGAGCTAAAACAGCAAACAATTTTAGATTAGCAGAACATTCTCTATACTGTTACTGATTTCTGTACTGTACTTTTGAGTCAAAACCACCAGAACCAGGGAACAGTTTTATATATAAGTTTTGCAACATTTTTACTGTTTTATATTATACATATATTTATTTATTATTACTGACATATCAATAATTTTAGGGATTCTTTTTGTCTAACTGGAAACTGAAAACACTGGGTGAACAATGTTCTAATAAACATCTGAAATAAACTAGAACTGGCATGCATGCAGGCATTTCTAGAACATTACAAGATTATTATTTCTGGAATAGTAGTCTTACCTATTTATAACTTGTTGGATACTGTACATATTAAACTTTGTAATAATGTAATAAGCTAGAATATGACTAAATAAAAAGACAAAGGGTTTGTGTTCTGCATATTAAATGTTTATTTCCAATTAAGACTTAGGAAAGAGCCTCTAATGTTCTTGGAAGCAATTCTATATTTAAACTTGACAGTGAACAAAAAGTCCAAACATGGCCAAAGTCAGTAAAATCCACCAAAAAAATGACAAAAAACAAAAAAACAAAAACAAGAAAATGACATCGCAAAGTCTATAAACTCTCAGGATCTGTAAAAGTACAATTCATGCCCTTCACAGGTACAATTGATGAGAACTGAAAGTCAAAGTTGAATTGGGACCAATCATTGCACCAAATGGTTCAACTGACCTTTCATTCACTGCAATAATCCACTAAATAAACTCCCTCAGGCTGTAGTACTTGAACTTCCTTGGCTTTAACTGCTGGTGCCTCAGGGCATTTATGGTACAAAGTAATGGACAGATCAAGTCCCTTAATACTGATCCTGGGCCTGAGACTACTTACGCATTAGATTCTATGCACACTTGTATTGGAGATATTTCTAATAGACTTGGGTTAACGTTAATATCACAGGTCTTATGGCTGTCACTGTTTTTAAGACCACCTTTACATTGGTGTAAATGAGTTCAGTGAACATTTTCTAGAAACCAACAACAAGACACAATTTACTGCACTACATGTTTGTGATAAACAATATAATCCTCAGTAAGCTACAGCATGGTCCATGGTGTCAGTAGTACACTTTTCTTTGCTATATTTCCCTTTCTACATTTCTCAACCCACTTCTATCTCTTTTTTTTTTCAAAACATTGTCTTCACTTTGTGTTTACACTCTCAAAATTGCATGTTTTAGAATTTAGTGGTGTGGCTGTGGTCGTGGCTCTTAAACTTCAGCACGGCATAGTTATAAGTGGTGGCCATCATGTAGATGAGCTAGGAGGAAGAGAGCAGAGGAGAAGAGAGCAAGTGGGTGATATGGACCGCAATTCTGTATAAATGGGAGTCACAGTTTGCAAAGCACACTGGGCAGTGGACAATGAACCTTTGGCATTGCATCATTAATCCTCATGTTATGTTTGGCCTGAAATTGACAAATTGAAAGTCAGAGTAACTGTAGGAGTGAATGGGAGAGGTCAAAGTATCTGTGGGAGAGGGTGGAACTGGTGGGAGTATCTGCAGTAATTAAGGGGGTGGCTGGGAGTGGCTGTGGGAGTGAATGTAGTGTCTGTGGGAGTGGTGAGAGTATCTGTTAGAGTGTGTGAGAGTAGTGTCTAAGGACGTGTAGTAGGAGTATCTGTGGTAGAGAGTAAATGTAAAATAAGTGGGTGGGAGTGACCAGAGTATCTTTGGGAGTGGGCCAGAGTGGGCAAGTATCTGTGGGAGTGAGTGTCTATTGGAATGGTTGTGTTGTCTGTGGTAATGGGGGAGGACATACTTCCAAACATGGGTACTCTCACTAATCAGGTCATTTTAAACTGTAAAGCACTAAAAGATGCTCTATGGGTAAATGGCAAACAAACATGAGGGTTTAGATGCCCTTATCTACAATTAAGAATGTCCTTAATCACCATGACAATAGTCTTAACGTTTCTGCGAAGGCCTCAGTTAGTACAATAATCACAATCATGTTATGGTAAGATGTAAATGCATGTCGTTTGTAGAAACATCATTTGTACATAAGTTTTGTTTTTAATCCTACCAGTGCAATCACAGTGGCTCCAGCTCCGGCACATGCGACAATGTAGAGATGGTAGGACAAATAGAACTGTAATGGTAAGAGAAGAAAGACATACCAGAGTCATGTCACACTGAACAGTGAAAATCAAACTCCCTTGCACAATTTGTTTGTTTACACAAAAATATTTGTTTTTTAAAAAATATATATATATTTTGTTTTTGCCTAATGCTTAAGATATGGCATTTTTCAGCAGTAAAATTGTAAAACAACACATTTAACACAATTCATTTTCTTACTAGCAGCATAAGTCCCATTAACGTAGGGATATGTTACTAAAAGAATTTAAATATATATTATATTTCCCTCTCCTTAGTCATGTAAACTGAGCTAAACACTTTTTTCAAATTTTCTTTTGGCAAACTCATAAACATATTTATTAGAGAATATATGCTAAACATAGAAAGTTTTTTTTGGTAAAAATCACAGATTAGTCACATTAGATGATGCCATAAAATGTAAATCTATCTGTCCTGTTTTCTTTTTTATTTTAAATGCGTTTTTCTCACTAGAACATTCGGAATTATGGGTTGAACTTTACCTCGCTTGTGTTGCAAATGTCAGCCAAGGTTTGTCCACATGCTTTCCCAGGATTTGCATTCCAGGGAATAACTCCTGGCAATACAGTAGAACACCACACATTAAATTAAGATTTAATGTCTAACCCAAAGATCCCATGTGACAAGTAAGTGTCAAGCATGAGTTAGAAAAAGGCTTAACATTTTCAAGTTGGTTTGAAATATATTGCATTTGAAAGTTTTGTATCAGGAAAAAGTTTTTTTTTTCCCCAAAAGATAAACTCAAACCACTGGTTTGTACAGCTGCAAATCTTGTATTTTTGAGCTCAATTACTTTTTTATATTAAAATATGCACAATACTACTTAACATCACATCTTTAAATTCCTGAGGGCACATTTATGCCAACTAAGCTTTAGGGAACAGATATAACAGCTTATTGTACCTGTTTTTTCTCTCTAATGCTCAAAAAGCCAAAGTCTTTATTGATGATCAATGAAAATTAGATTGTACACAGCACAAAGGCTGTATTCTGTTTCACTTCTTTATTACTCACCGTACTGCCTCACATCCACACAGATGTTATCAATAGAGGTGAGATTGGCAATGGGAGACTTCATAGCGGCACATGTGGTCCACATGTTGTAGAAGAGAAAGACTGGCACAGCAGAGAAACCAAAAATGCCCAGCCATGCCAAGCCCAAGATGTAGGTCAGAAACACAAACTGTGGAAAAAATTAGAAAAAGTGTGCATTTTTATTCTTGCCTACAATAAAAAACATATATAAGTGTAAGCATACTATAGGTATAACACAATGATAAGATCTTTATATGTATGTTTTCCATTTAATAATAGCAAAAAACATTTTTTTTAATTAATTCAATTCATATGTGATATACACTGTATAGATGGCTACGATTCACCTTTAGGTCATGCAACAACAAGCTTACAGTACAATATATTTTTTTTATTTATGTTTAAACATGTAAACAAAACAAATTCTTCAGAATATGGTAATCTGAACCATACTCATATATACCAACATATATAAAGATGTACTGCTAGAGACACGAAAGTAGAGCATCATATTTTCCTTAACCATCAACCCAGCCATTAGGGTTGCCAGTGCACAAGCCAGTGCACTCTCAGTGCCGGCCCCAAGCCTGGATAAATGGGTAGGGTTGCGTTAGGAAGGGCATCCAGCGTAAAACGTGCCAAATGACATGCAAATCACGAACCAGATACCGGATCGGTCGAGGCCCGGGTTACCAACGGCCGCCACAGGTTTTGTTAGGCAACAGGGTACTGGTGGAAATTGGGCTACTGTTGGCCAAAAGTGAAGAAAGAGAGGGGAAAGATGTCAACAGAGATGGCAAGGAAAGTAGTGTAGGAGAGTGGATTTTAGGGTTGGTACTTTAATTGTTGGTACTATGACTGCTAAAGGGAGAGAGGTAGCTGATATGATGGAGAGGAGAAAGGTAGACATGTTGTGTGTTCAGGAGTCCAAGTGGAAGTGGAATAAGGCCAGGAGCATTGCAGGTGGGTTTGAACTGTTCTTTAATGGTGTGGATGGAAAGAGAAATGGTGTAGGTGTGATGCTGATGAAAGAGTACAGTAAGAGTGTAGTGGAGGTGAAGAAAGTTTCTGAAAGGGTGATAAACGTGAAGCTGGAAGTTGAAGGTGTGATGATAAATGTCATCAGTGCCTATGCTCCACAAGTGTGTTGTGAGATGAAGGAAAAGGAAAAATTCTGGAGTGAATTAGATGAAGTTGGTAGATGGTGTACCTAAGAAAGAGAGATTAGTGATTGGGGTAGATTTCAATGGGCATGTAGGTGAAGGGAACAAAGGGTGATGAGGAGGTGATGGGTAGGTATGGTTTTAAGGAAAGGAATGTGGAAGGGCAGATGGTGGTAGATCTTACTAAAAGGATGGAAATGGCAGTGGTGAACACGTATTTTAAGAAGAATGAGGATAGTGTGATGCATAAGAGTGGAGGAAGGTGCACATGGGTGAACTATGTTCTATGCAGGAGATGCAACCTGAAGGAGATTGGAGACTGTAAGGTGTTGGCAGGGGACAGTGTAGCTAATCAGCATCAGATGGTGGTCTGTAGGATGGTTTTGGAGGTAAAGAAGAAGAGGATGAGAGTGAGGATTTAAAGAAGAATAAGATGGTGGAAACTGAAGGAGGAAGACTTTGGTGTGAAGTGCAGAGAAGCGGTCATTCAGGGGCTCGGTGGTGGTGAAGAGGTGCTAGAAGATTTGGCAAGTACTGCGAAAATATTAAGGGAGACAGCTAGAAAGGTTCTTGGTGTGACATCTGAAAGGGAAAAGAAGACAAAGAGACATGGTGGTGGAATAAGGAAGTGCATGAAAGCATAAGGGGAAAGAGGTTGGCGAAGAGATGAGAAAAGCAGTCAGGAGTACAAGGAGATGCCACAGCTGAGGTACTGAGGATGGAGCCACCAGGAAGGAGAAAAAGAGGAAGGCCAAGGAGAAGGTTTAAGGGAAGACATGCAGGCAGTTGGTTTGAAAGAAGCAGATGTAGAGGACAGAAGAGTATGGAGATGGATGATCCGCTGTGGCAACCCCTAACAGGAGCAGCCAAAAGAAGAAGAATTCTCTGTTTTAACTTTCATGTTCTGCTTACATCTATTTCTATTTATAGTGATTTTTAAATTGGCAGTTCATTATCTCTTCATTTCGAATATTAGCAATATAATTTGAATGTGAAAGACAGAGTTAACATGTCAAGCTACAGTAAGCCAAGTATACTTTCAAGGCTTTTTTGTTGTTGTTTTGCTGTTGTTTATTAATAAATGAACTAGTTTATTTTGACCTAACCAGAACATGGGGTTACTGTTCACTCACACAATAATATGGTGACTTAGTTATGCCCTATTCATGTGGATTAGAGCCACTACACATGCAAATTCACACAGGCACAGGCACACACACACACACACACACACACACACACACACACACACACACACACACACACACTTTAAACTGAAACAATTATACATGTGGATAAATTAGATATGACCATACACATGGCCTGCATGTGCACAGAATGTAGGATATATTAGTCAGTGGTAGACAGTAACAAAGTAATTTGTTACTGTAGGTAAGTCATTTTTGCTTATCGGTACTCAAGTATTTCAGTCTGGAGAGACTTTTTCTTTACAGTGCATCCGAAAAGTATTCACAGCGCTTCACTTTTTATACATTTTAGAATAGCAAAGTCCACTAAAGGCAGTAGAGCATTTTCACATTTAGCTTCTAAACTCTGTAATAGTCTTCCTGACAGTGTTCGGGGTTCAGACACACTCACCCAGTTTAAGTGCAGATTAAAAACATATCTTTTTAGCAAAGCCTACACATAACACACATCACATCATAACCTTGTGCTCCAGAACATCTGATCACATGCACATTATCAACTTGTGCTGTTAATATCATGAACAGCAGCTACGCTAATTCCTCTCCACTGCTTCTCTTTCTCTCCCCATCCCGAGGCTTCCTGAGGTTTGGCCAGCTCCAGTCACGTCCCACCTCATGAAGATTATGGACTTTAAAGCAGTAGATGCCAAACTCGCAAACATCCTGAACCATCTAGAGACGAACCAGTGCCAATTGGATCCCACTGCATGTGTCGAGTTTGACATTGGACTTCCTGAAGTGTTTAAAGGCTCTGGCATGGAGAAGCTGATGCTGGATCTGTGATGATCACAAATGTTGAGCTCAGTAGCTCCTACTTTTATACCAAAGACTGTTGAAAGAACATTTTACTTATAATCTTATACTCCAGTGCTCATGTTAGTTCTCACTCTCCAGTGTTCTGTAGTGTTGAAAGATTTATGATCAAACTCTTGATGTCACCCAAATGAGGATGGGTTCCCCTTTTGAGTCTGGTTCCTCTCAAGGTTTCTTCCTCATTACATCTAAGGGAGTTTTTCCTTGCCACAGTCGCCATGGCTTGCTCATCAGGGATAAATGCACACCATTCACCTTAACTGTTGATTTCTGTAAAGCTGCTTTGAGACAATGTCTGTTGTGAAAAGCGCTATACAAATAAACTTGACTTGACTTGACTTGACATTTTGTTATATTACAGCTTTAAATTCATTATTTTCTTTTTAATATTCTACAAACAATCTATGAAGTGTGTTTGAAATATTTGCAAATGTATTAAACATTCACAGTATTCACAGCCTTTGTTCAATACTTTTTTAAAACACCTTTGGCACCAATTACAGTCTCAAGTCTTTTTTAGTATGATGCTCTCCTATTATTCTTTGCAGAACCTCGCAAGCTCCATCAGGTTGGATGGCTAGCATCGGTGCACAGCCATTTTCAGATCTCTCCAGAGATGTTCAATTGTGTTCAAGTCTGGGCTGAACATTCACAAAGTCGTCCCGTAGCCACTCCTTAGTTATTTTGGCTGTGTGCTTAGAATCCTTGTTCTGTTGGAACTGTCGCCCCTGAGGTCCAGAGCGCTCTGGAGGTGTTTTTTATCAGGGATGTATCTGTACATTGCTGCATTCATCGTTCCCTTGATCCTGTCTAGTCTCCCAGTTCCTGCTGCTAAAAACCATCCCCACAGCATGATGCTGCCACCACCATGCATTCTCCAGACATGACACTTGGCATTCAGGTGAAAGAGTTAATCTTTGTTTCTCATGGTCTGAGAGTCCTTCAGGTGCCTTTTGGCAAACTCCAGGCAGGCTGTCATGTGCATTTTTTCCTGAGGCATGGCTTTCGTCTGGCAACTACACAATACAGGCCTGATTGGTGGAGTGCTGCAGAGATGTTTGTTCTTCTGGAAGTTTCTCCTTTATTCACAGAGAAATGCTAAAGCTCTTTCAGAGTGACCATCGGGTTCTTGGTCACCTTCCTAACAAAAGATCTTTTTCCTTATCGCTCATTTTGGCCGGGCAGCCCAATCTAGGAAGAGTCCTTGTGGTTCCAAACTACTTCCATGTACGGATGGTAGAGGCCACTGTGCTGATTAGGACCTTCAATGCTGCAGAGATTTTTATGTACCCTTCCCCAGATCTGTGCCTCGATCTGTACACTCCTGTCTCTGGATAACAATCCGGATTTGTGCTCTGACATGCACTTTTAACTGTGGGACCTTATATAGACGGGTGTGTGCCTTTCCAAATCATGTCTAATCAACTGAATTTACCACAGGTGGACTCCAATCAAGTTGTAGAACCATCTCAAGGATAAGTGTCATGGCAAAGGCTGTGAATACATATGCACATGTGATTTTTTGTCGTTTTGTATTTTTTATACATTTGCAAAGATTTCAAACAAACTTCACGTGAAAAAGATATTGGTGTGTATGCAGCTCATCTCGTTAGGAGGATATTAAAGGTTAATACATTTAATGAAATCGGATAATAACTGTATATTACTTAGGTTATGCTGTTACAAATAGAACAACAATATTAATTTCAGCTGCATTACATTATAATTTATAGTATTTAGTTAATCATAATGTGTGTAGCAACAAAACAATTCCAACCTAACTAGTCTAGTTGGATTGTAGAGCACCTATTGATTTGATTGTCTTTTAATTGAGGTGATGTCTTAAAGGATTTCTGTGATTGTACTGAATAGGTCCTGAAGTGAATTCAGTAAGGGGAATCTTAAAAGGCAAATTTAAACGACATATATTATAAGGATATAGATGTTGTATGTATCTTATGCTACAATTAGCCAAATGAGTTTTTTGTTCTTGGTCCTGAGAGTTTAATAAATTGTGCACAATGACGTGTATTAAATTGTGCAATAAATGCATTTAGGGTGATATTTATATATGAAAAGGAAGCTCTCAGAAATGTCTCCAAATTTGTGGAATGCTCTGAGAATAAGTTTTACTCATCCAGTGACTGTAGCTGAAGCTTTTTAAAGCTGAAACTAATCAATGGGGGAGACGTTGGGTCATGGCATAGTTCACCCAGGGCTTCATTCTAACTAAAACAGCCACTCGTGCTTGGTGGTATCTACTTATCACCAACATACAGTGCAGCATCTGTTCAACAGCAAGCAGAACATTTTATGAGTAATAAATGCTGGAACAATCTCCTGACTCCAACTTGCCACAGCACCGTGGCCTTATTACCCCCAGTTTTTTTAAGTCGTTCAAAAGAAGGTTTTTGGCTCATGATAATTTATTAGATATCAATCAGTGTTTGACTCATTAATATCATTCTATGAATAAATTGGTGTGTTATGAGTCACATTAGAGTCTTTTTACATAAACTGAGTTAATTAGGCAAAGAGTCTTTTGATAAAATTATAATAGGAACATTATAGTAATAATAAACCATAGTACTTTGGATACTTAAGTTCATTTAAAGGCAAATGTGTGTGTACGTGTGTGTGTGTGTGTGTGTGTGTGTGTGTGTGTGTGTGTGTGTGTGTGTGTGTGTTATGAAACATTTGTGTGCCTGACTCTTACCATGGCACTGATGCAGCGGCCACACACAGTGGTCTTGAACTCACTGTGCATCTCCTTGACCGCGCTGGTCGTGTAAAAGCCTTCAGCCAGCAGGATAATTCCATACAGGAAGAAGAAAGAGCCAATGCCATAGATAATGTACTGTAGAATCTGAACACTGGATAGAAAACACAGTAGAATATATAATTTTTCCTCAAAACGAAAGTCACAGAAATGCGGAAATTATATAGGTTTGTTCTAAAATTTTAATATTATGATTATATTATTATTATTATATTTAATATTAATCATGTCCAAAATAGTGCAATTATTGCATAATTTTAATCTATAATCATAACTCATGATTTTTCATAATGATTCAAGAATGTATTTTTAAAAATCAGGTCATGTTATTCAGCTTGTTTAGAAATCCTAACATGAAATTAAAAACTTTTTCACACTTTTTTCACACAAAAATGTGACACAATATTATTTATCCTAATAATACTACTATGTTAATTATTGGGAGTTAATACCATTGATTCCAATAATGATATCATTTATGTATTCCAGTCACTTAGTTTTGAACAAAGTGGGGAAAAAAGCATATCAAAATGAATTGCTAAAAACAGTTAGCAGATGAAAACAATCAATTCAAAAATTATTCTTACCCTTGTAAACATTGGGTACAAAACCTAATCCTATTTAATAATTTGTTTGCTCATTTGTTGTTTATTTATTTATTTATTTATTTATTCAGTCATTCATTCATTTACTTAAAGTTCAGATGAGTGTTTAGGCACTCTTAAGCAGTTATTAATGACTTCCTGTTTAATTAGGGTATAATTATGAGGTGACATGAAGGTCTAAGTCACTAATCAGCATGGGAAAGATTACAGAATGCAGAACAGCTAGATTATGGTTGGGCCATGATCCAAACCATACATCTAAATCCACATAAAATGGTTCAGTAATCAGACAATCAAGCTTTTGACATTGCCTGACCTAATGCCCACTGAAAATGTAAGTGAGCTGAAATATTCTGCAACTAATTACTGATTTATTGTTCTGTATTCAATCTTATCAAACATAATAAAAGTAACAGTGCTGTTATGTGGGTTAAGTAAAGGAAGGCTGCATCTACTATAAAATGCAGGTGTGCTAATAATGCACCTCACACACAAAGACATTACTACAACATGCAAAAAAGGATATAGTTTTAGACCATCATGAGTTATCCCTTACATCACCTCATATAGTCCAATAATTTTAAAAGAAACTGTCATTAATGATAAAGTAATAGACCTTTGTAGTCTGGTGTAGTTTGAACCCTGTAGTTCAAAAACAATCTTTTAATGCTGTTCTGAAGTGAAAAATCTGGTGGCACAAATCTAGTGATTATACAGTGGCATTCAGACTCATTTTAATCACATATATTCAGACACAATACACAAGGCTGCAGCAGATGGTGATGCATAATGTTACCTTAAATACATTCCTATTTCCTGTGCCCCATTATGTCTGCATGTCTCTCCTTTTCCCTCCCACTGCCTCTCTTTTTTTTGTCCTACATATTTTGCAAGTACACAGAACCACCAATCCAAATGCACACAACTTGTGAAATGAACAAATTCTCAGCTGTCATTTTCTGTCACTTGTTTTAGTACCATGTGGTAAATATATGTAACACTATGCACATGTATCCATATTCCCTACACAGACTCACATGTCAGCAAGGGTGGCATGGTCGGCTGTGATGTGGGAGAAGTGGTTCTCCAGCATTGTCATGGTGCTCGTCAGTGCTACATGCCCGCATCCGCAGAACAGAGCCACGCCCGAAAAGCACAGGATGGTTGCCACCAGTGAGGCGTATGGTACACCCCCCAAACATTTAATGCAGCAGTCCAAGCAACCTGCAGTCAAATGGAAAGATGAGAGGGTCATTATATTACAATATTTAATTAGCAAGACTCACCACACGTTAGCCAAGTTAATGATTTTCTGGCTTTGAGGCTAATGCGTGGAGGTAAATTAGGTTAATTATTAACATTCTACATGCCAAAAGCAGCACACATACAGTAGCTCTAATGCAAGTTTAAAGGATCAAAGCATGGGCTTCAAATATGTCTTCTTGGCTAACATATTTTAAGGTGGAAAATGTGTGCAAATATGATTTCTTTTTCTCAAAATATTGAAAACTGAAAAGTTTTGATAAAGCTGATATTTTAGAGGGCAACAAAAATGAGTCTTTGACTAATTTAGCTTGGCATCCATTTGGCATTTGGCCACATAGTTTAACAGCTGAATATGCAAACCTATAAAGTACTTGAAAAATATGTGACCTGAAGACAAGACACTATTACTGAATCCCAAAAGTGCTATATTTTTAACCAGTTTCAACCTAAAGAGGCTTTAACAATAGATGTCAGTGCTGAGATACATACATAAACATTATCCTAGATATTGTCTGTAGAAATATACCTTTATATATTTGCAAAAAGAATGGATACCTGTGAATTGAATTGAATATTCCTGAACTGTGTCATGCTACAGTTACTGTACTATTATCTTGGTTTGGTAGCTCTATGGCTGTAAACCCATAAGACCAAGACATGTGGTTCAAAATTCAGTGTTGGTTATGTGTAACCTTAATTAATCTGTGTCTCCTGCTTGGGCATACACACTGTCACAATTAGAGATTTCAAACTTAACGTGTTAATAATGCGTTAATGCAAATAAACTTTAACTGCACTAATTTTGTTTAAGCGCGAATAACACATTTCTGTTTGACCATTTTCATTAGAAATATAAAAAAATAAATATATAAGAGGCGAAATTAAAACCTTCAGCGCAACACACATATATTTACGACATCCTTTCTTTACTCAGATATTTTTAAAAAATGTAATAACTAATCATTTGTTTTACTGATGCACTGAGTCTCAGATCAAGCACCAAAATCCGCCATGATGCACACATCCGGCAATTAAAACCGTCCGTGTGGAAACATAGCAAAAGTTCCATTTGGTGTTCTGACGTAAAATAAAGCACCATAATTACTTTAAAACATTTACAAAAATATTTTCTCTTCATGCTCCATGTGAGTATCGTTTCACTAATAATAAACAAAGAAACATTTGCAACATTCATATTTGTCCATGTACATGTTCATTAGAGTATAAAAAATATTTAAAAATATTAATTTAAGGTACATTTAAAACAGATAAAAAATGTGCGATTAAGTTGCGATTAATCACAAGTGAACTCAGCCGTGGTTACAATTCTATTTGATTTATCCTCATTCAGCTCACCATTTACAAAGCTAACAAAGAACAAAGCAGTAATATTGACATTGGATTGAATTTAAACTTTATACAAGGCTTTAAAATTCATGAGCCTATGTTTCAGTTAAACATTTATTCACCATTTATTTAAAAGCATCTCTCATCAGGATGTCGATTTTTCTGTCAAATGGGAGATTAAGCATGTGCTCTGATGCAGCCTATGTAGTTTATGACATTGTATAATGTTACAGATTTGTAATGATTATGCGTGAAACATTTGCTGTCCATGATGATGGAAACATTTTACGTATACTTGGTATATTCACAGGTTGTCCAGCATGCTAGCTATTAGCAATTTCTGCAGAAGCAGTTGATTTAAAAAAAGAAGAGAGTTGTCCATGTTTTTTGAGTCACAAATTTATATATCATACAAAGAAAATGCAGAATTGTTTTAGAGCACAGAAGAAATCTCACAGATTCTGTGAACAGCAGTATTTTTACATTCCCTTAAATGACTCAGTGATACAAAGGTAAATCTTTGGCATGTCAAATAAAGCAAACAAAGCCACTATAATCCAGGACAAAAGACAGGAGTTACAGGTGTAAAGCTCTGAGTGCATCAACCTATTCATTCAGTTTGTGACGCAAATTTATTTTCAAGCCATATAGTCATCCTGAAAATAGACAACCATCTGTTTCACAGCATTTTAATGCAGCATTACTGCAGCATTGCTGCAATCAGGAGAAGCCATTAAAATCTGACACATTAACCTATGATTAAAGTAATCTTGACTGATCATTTATACATGCACTTTATGATGCTTTCATTAGATAAAATGCATGCCATAAAGGACAAAATTGAGGAAAATGGAGAATGGCATTTTGAGAAAATTGATGGGAGAGATTTTCCTTGTTGTGTAAGAGACATTAGATGAAGAGGGGCGATATGTTGTAATGATCATTTAAATCTTATATAATCTCTGTTAAAAATATCTGTACACACACAGGAGTGCACACACAGATTGAGAATAAAGGAGGGTGTTACAATCACATGCTCTTGCACATTCCACTTTAGTGTTTCCATGGAAACCCTTTTCCATTGGCATCCTGAACACTTTCCAATCAGTGAAGCGAATGGCACATGGAAAAGGGCGATTCCTCTTTGTCAAAAGGATCTTTATTGTACAGTCATATGAAAATTGTGTATTAAAAATTCACTCAGTCATTATTTTTGCATAAAACAATATTTTTTACATTATCTTGAAAATATATTAATTCACCAACCAGGGATATGTGCATAGGGGTTATGCTTTCTTTAAATGCTCTTACACTCTTATAGGTGGCTACATATGAATGAAATTTGCAAACAGCCTGCTCAGCTCTGCACAATTAAGCCCTCATTTTAACCCTGATGCTGTTATTGTTCTGTGCGGTTATTGTGTTTACTCCCTAGTTACACATATTCACCTGCATACTTGTCTTTCATTTAGACAGAAAATCATCAAGCATTTTACCTTAACGAAAAAATATTACAATTAAACCAGCTAATAATTAAATTGAAGATCATTAAATTGCGACGTATAAGAGTGGAGGTACACACAGGTGGACTACATTATACGCAGGAGGGGCTACCTGAAGAAGATTGGAGACTGTAAGGTTTTGGCAGGGGACAGTGTAGCTAGACAGCATCTGATGGTGGTCTGTAGGATGGTTTTGGAGGTGAAGAAGAGGAGGAGAGTTAGGACTGAAAGAAGAATAAGATGGTGGAAACTAAAGGAAGAAGACTGTAGGGTAAGGCTCAGGGAAAAGGTCAGACAGGGGCTTACTGGTGAAGATATGCTGAAAGTACTACTGCAGAAATTATAAGAGAGACAGCTAAGAAGGTACTCGGTGTGACATTTCGGAAATAGAATGGAAGACAAAGTGACGTGGTGGATCGAGGACGTGCAGGAAAGCATAAGGAGAAAGAGGTTGGTAAAACAGGATTGGGATCAAAAGGGAAAGGAGAAAAGTAGGCAGGGAGATGTACAAGGAGATGCAGCAGCAGGTAAAGAGGGATGTGGCAAAAGCTAATGAAAAGGCATATGAGAAGCTGTATGTGAAATTGGACACTAAGGAAAGGAGAAAAGGATTTATACCGTTTGGCCAGGCAGAGGGACCAAGCTGGGAAGGATGTTCTGCAAGTTAGAGCAAAAAATGTGTTGACTAGTGAGGAGAGTGTGTTGAGAAGATGAAGGAAGTTTTTTGAGAAGCCGAGGAAGAGCACTACAGACGCATTATTTGCTTTGAAAATGTTTATGGAGAAGTATAGAGAAGGTCAGTAGGAGTTGCATTGTGTGTTTGTGGATTAGGAGAAAGCATACAACAGGGTGCCGAGAGAGGAGTTGTGGTATTGTATGATGAAGTCAGGTGTGTCAGAGAAGTATGTGAGGGTGGTGCAGGACATGTATGAGGACAGTGTGACTGCCGTGGTGTGCATTAGGAACAACAGACTGGTTTAAGGTGGAGGTTGGATTGCATGAAGGATCGGCTCTGAGCCCTTTCCTGTTTGCAGTGGTGATGGACAGATTGACGGACAAGGTCAGACAGGAGTATCCGTGGACTATGATGTTTGTGGATGATATTATGATTTGTGGTGAGAGTAGGGAGCAGGTTGAAAAGAGCCTGCAGAGGTGGAAGTATGCGCTGGAGAGAAGGGGAATGAAAGTCAGTAGGAGTAAGACAGAGTACATGTGTGTAAATGAGAGGGAAAGTTTATAGGTTTGTGGTAAAACCTGCGATGTTGTATGGTTTAGAGACAGTGGCATTGAGTAAAAGACAGGAGGTGGAGCTGGAGGTAGCAGAGCTGAAGATGCTGCGATTTTTATTGGGAGTGATGAGTATGGACAGGAGTAGAAACGAGTTAATTAGAGGGACTGCACATGTAGGACTTTTTGGAGACAAGGTAAAGGAGGCACGAGTGAGATGGTTTGGAAATGTGAGAAGAGGGACATGGGGTATATTGGTAGGAGAAAGCTGAGGATGGAGCCACCAGGAAGGAGGAAAAGAGGAAGACCAAGAAGGAGGTTTATGGATGTGGTGAGGAAAGACATGCAGTAGTGGAGGAGTCTGGGTGGTATGGATGGATGATCCACTGTGGCGACAGAAAGAAGAAGAAGAAGAAAAAAATCCTTATATTACAGCTAAGAAATAGACATAAAAAATGTCAGAAATTTATTTTATTTGTGTATTCATTTTGCAATTCCAGAATGGGATTTATTTATTAGGATAAGTTATTAAGTGAGGTTTTTGAGACGTAGGTGTACGCAGACCAGTAGAATAAAACTTGGACACGAACCAACATTTAAATTAGATGACACCTGAACTGTGGCAATATGCACTTGCAAAGAATATTGGTATTGCATTTAAAAGTAAATTAAAACCCAGAAATCAAGTGAATGTCTTGTTTGCTGTTTAGTTGAGGAAAACTGTCATTAGCCTCTTAGCAATCTAAACAGCTTCATCACAGAAATAGCATTATAACGTATTGTGCAATTATGTATTGTGAAAAAAACTAAGGCCAAATCCAATAGCTGTCACTAATGCTGGTCTAATACTGCCAGAAGAGTATCAAAGTAATCTATGATGGAAGATGTACAGTATATATGCACATTGTGAGGAAAAATGTTGCCATAAAAGGACAAAATAGAGGAAACCGAGGAAACGGTTCAGGGAAAGTAATAAAAGTTTTGCCTTCATGAGTGAGATTCATGAATAGTGATATAGGCAAGAGGGAGACGTAAAATGGAATTGGGAGATATCATGTTCTATGATCATTTAAATCTTTTATAATAGCTGTTAAAAAGGGTTAGTGTGGATGTTTTGGTTTCCTTATATGCTCTTACCCTTTCATATGTGGCCACATATGAATGAAATTTGCAAACTGTGTGCACAGCTCCACACAATTAAACCCTTCATTTTACAGCACTAGTAATGTGTGGAAAACCTTTTTGATGCTTTAATGCTGTAGAAACAGTACAGTAAGGGATAACAGATCTTCCATTTGTCCATTTTCAATTTTTCCATCTATTTTGTCCTTTTATGGCAACATTTTTCCTCACAATGTGCACATATACATCTTCCATCATAGATTACTTTGATACTCTTCTGGCAGTATTAGACCAGCATTAGTGACAGCTAATGGATCAGGCGCTAGTTCTGGAAGAAAGTGTGATATGAAATGGTCAAAGTGCTGAAGTTCTGATGAGCGATTCCTTCATAAGACCATAAAGGAACGTTACGTAGTTGATTTATACAGTTAAGTCTCATGATGTAATGAGGCAAACTGAGATATGGTGGACATACTAGCTGCCTCAATAGAGAGTCAAACTCCACTATCAGGGGTTTAGGGAGGTAAACTCCTGATTTGGGTAAATAAGATCCTTTAATGTAATGTCCAACACTGAACATACAAAGTCATGTGTAAGAGTCTGGTATATGTATGTATGGTATATTGCTATTGGTTATTGGTTACTTTAGATTGATATTTTATATATTTTATACGATTATGAGACATAAATCTAAATCCTGTGGCTATGCTGGATTATCAATTGTGTTCTACCATTTCAGATTAGTGTCTATTAATTAGTTAGCTTTTTAAATATATATATTTTTTGCATTTTCTTTATATTATGATTGTTGCCAAATTACTGCTTTGGGAAGAATTTCAGCACAAAAAGTATTTAATATTTAATATTTCAAAAGACCTAGCTTCTATCTATTTCACTGACTACAGGTTTAATAACGCCAATAAATGTTTCATATTGAAATGGCTGGTTTCAAAAAACATCTGGCAGAATCAATGACTAAAGTTTTAAATAACTAAATATCCTGAAAGAAATGTTATACCCCAGAAAAGTGACTGAATTGTCCTATAAGCATACATCATATGACTGTTGCAGTTATATGACTTATGCTATGGCTGTGCCATGCTTTTTCTCTCACCTGAAAGTTGAAATTGTATCCGTTGGATAGAGCGGCTTTCCGATGCATAGGAAATCAATGGCCTACTCATTATAGCAAATGTGATAGACCAGTGAGCCTCTGAATCATCTCTTTATTAAAGGACATCATAATTTAGTCCACATAACCTCTCTCTTTACATTGCACTACGCATTTATCTCTTTACTCAATAAAAAAAATTTAAACCCTGTAACTCAGTTATACATCTTTGATTTTCCTGCCCCCTGCTGCAAACATGTGTGATGTAAACTGGTAGTACCTGAGGGCTCTGTGCTGGGAAACTAACGACATAGTCCGTATTAAAACAGCATGCAGACCAGCCTCTAAAACATTATTGCTTCTTCTGATGTACCTAAGATTAACACCATCAATAAAGCAAACTTACCATAGCAACATTCTTTAAATGCAAGATAGCAAATAAAACAAGAACCCAACAGCTTATGAAGAACAGACTCCCTGCCTGCTTAAGGCCATAGGGCAAGGAGTTGATGAGAGCAAATGTCTGAGATTGCACTGTTCTTGGTTTAGAGATCGGTGCAGCTTTCATCGCTTTATTTTATTTAGCATTTAGCTTCAGACTATGCTGGATAAGTCAGGTCACATCAGGCAATACTTACTACCATTGCTGAGACATTAGCATGAGGAGAGCAAATCTTAATATCTTCAGCCAAAATTGATTCAGAAGATTATTACTCTATGTAGCCTCTATTTTAATCAGACACAGTTTTTGTACAAAGGTTTGTGATTGCATGGTACCTATGTTGTGTGAGCGGGTGACATTTCTTTTCATGTAGGTTGGGAGTGGGCTAAAGCTCACAGAGCAATGAATGGCCATGTTCAATAAATTGAATTTTCTGGGTTTGGAAAAAAAAAGTTTCTGTAAATAGTTCATATTTCTAATGGCCGCTGTAGTTTAAATGCTTTTGAGTATATTTTGGGAAATAAAACAGTCTACATTTGTCAGGAACACTGTGGGCATTTTCACGTAAAAACAACTACAGGAGTAGATAAGAAGGTGCAAAAGAGCATATGATTTTGAAGACTGTAATTTGACTAGCTATCTCCAACTGTATAGATATAGTGAGTGGTCTGACAAACAGACTTTTTGTGCAAAAGTTCACAGAATCACCACATAATAGTCTATTGTGTGAAGCACTTATATATTAAGTGCTATTTTTTATTAGGAATGTTACCATACATTTTTACCATAAATGCCATTTACCATTAATGTATATTATATTATTATATTTTATATATTATATTAATATAATCCTTTCAAATAAATACATTTCAGCTATTAGCCAAAAAATACATTGTCTTAGCACCTGTAATATGCATTGCTAAATATTCTGAGTTGTTTTAATTTAAAAAGAAATAATGACTGCACGAAAAAATCAACATGCTGTATCTAAAAACTTTGAAGAAGCCTGGCAACAATTTAAAAACAATACAAAAGACTTCCTCTCTACACAGCTGAACACTAGGCTCAGTGTGCGTCTATTGCAGCTTTTAAAAGGCTTTCAGCATGTTCTGCTGTTTATCTCCGCTAGTTCCCCATAAAGCCGAAAAATCTGTTCCCTTGGAGGGCAGTACAGTAGAGTCAATGCCAGACAGTTCAGACCAAGACGTGAAATGAAAAAGAAAGCTTGTGAGAGAAACAAGCGAAGAGAACGAAGAGCGAGACCGAGACAGAGATTGAGTGAGAGAGAAGGAGAGTGAGCAAAAAGCATTGTTCGGCCCAGGGGCCGGTGAAAAGCGGTTGTCATGGAAGCATGTTACCCATGACCCAATTGAGCGCCGTTGACTGTCTCAGCGTTGCCACAGTTTCCACACACTTCCCACACACATGTACCCTGGGGTGTGTGTGTGAGATAGCGTGTGTCAGTGTGAGAGAGAAATGGAAGCAGCAGAAGAGTGTGAAAGAGTAAATGTAAAATGTCTGTGGGTGAGCTTAAAAGTGGATACAGATATAAACTATCCACTAGGTGTGGCTAAAACATGAATGATGCCTGTGCAAACTAGCAAAAAATCAGGATGCCAACAAACATATACTCATTTCTTCCATCATATTACATTCTATCAACAGTATATAAACCACCATGTCTTCTTCTTCTTCTTCTGCTCCCATTAGGGGTCGCCACAGCGGATCATCCGTCTCCATACCCCCCTGTCCTCTACATCAAATAATGTATCCATGTCATTTTTATATCAAACAAGAACAACAGTGGTATGGTGCAATGTAACAAACCAAAACTCAACAATGGAAGACACTGGCAGGTTTATCCCAATATAACTGTAAAACCTCCCCTAATGGCTGCCAGGGAAAAAAATCACAACCAGGCCAAATTTCTTTCTTCAATAACATAAAGTCCCAAAGTTTTTCACTTATTTTTATACAGAGATAGTGTAGATATGTGTGTATAATGTCAATTTTTACCTTTTAAGACATTGTCCTCTACATATTCTGTGAAATATATCTCACATAATTGCTTTCATTAAAAGCATGTAACATGGATATGTTTTAATTTACTAGTATGAATGCATGGTAGTGTTGCACGGCAAGTGCTGCTAAATGCTGTGTTGGGAGAAAAGATTGCATTCCATTTAGTTTCTCTCCAAATTCTAGGCTTCTGTTAACTCATGCATAAAGGAGAGGGCAGTTAGTACAGTTGGCACTTCCAGGTGTGTTTACTTTATTACGCCGCAGGAGCAGCAGTTGCAGTGGCTGCGTTCCCATGTCGCTGTTGTACTTGTGGGTGGGAACCATTAATGAGCACATACTATTTTCAGAGGAAATGTTAAATCAAGCCAAACAAATCAATATTTATTATTGTCATAAAAAAAGATCATTTTGACAAGGTCAGAATTTAAAGCTTAATCCATCTCAGAAAATGCATTTGAAGCACTGGCTGATTTTGTTGCTAATTAATTGACTATCCTCTATGCAGTTAACAACATAGCATAAAACCAAACCTCTTTATTCAAGCGGCAGTGAATATTTAAAGGGCAAACACACTGTATACCTGCCAAAGGCCTTTCCTCTTTTGGGAGTTGTGCATAATAATTTTCAGGCCAGATTTTTTCCTGGGAAAGAATTTTCTCTCAAGCGAGAGAAACATTGAAGCAAATGTCAAATGCATCTGTTCAAGTTGTTGAAATGTAGCCATGGCTGTTTGTCTTGATGGATCATGGTCTACACTTCTGTGTAATTTGCAAACAGCAAAAGAAGAAAGTGCTTAAAAAAGTCTCTAGATTCTAGAATCTAGAAAAGTCTCTAGAATCTCTTCTGTTCTCTGTTTTGGCTGAATGAAACTTAAACACTATATAATATACACAACATATATATATATATATATATATATATATATATATATATATATATATATATATATATATATATATATATATTACTGAAGCAGATTTATTTTAGTTCTGGAATATTTTAGTTATTTTAGGGTTTTTTTTGTTCTAGATTTATTTAGTTCTGGAATATTTTCTTTAAAAAATTTGGGGAACACAGTTTTATGTTTTCTGACATTTTAAAATGTCACCCTAGGAAATACACACTATGTTTTATCCACCTGGCTATAAATTCAATCCCTATAAATTATATCTAATAATAGCATGCTGTTATGTGTGCATTCCCAAATAGTCTTATTTCATACATAATCCCTCTGAGGAATAATTTAGGCAAAGTTATGTATAAAGTACACTTATTCTTAAAAAATAGGCTTGTACATATTATATAATGATTATATAATATTCAGATTTCCTTAATACAAAATAACATAATTTACCAAAGCCAATTGGTACAATGCATACCATGCATAACTGCCATAGGAAAGAGCATACTTGATATTGATCTTGGGTTTTCACTATTAATGTAAATGTGGCTTGTATAAATTTGCTCTGTCTAGGGACGGAATTTGACTAACATCGAATACATTCTGTCAGTCTTGACACAAGTCAAGTGATGAACTTACATGTTGGACATGAAGAGAGGACATCCATTCTTCCAGTCCAGTGACTCCAGCCGCTGATGTCTATAGCAGCGTATTAGAAGCAGTGACCTAGTTACCTATAAACCCTGACAGCTTTTAAAAGTAATCCTCTATACTGTTGGATATTATAAAAATATATATTTAAAAAAGTTTGCACACAATTTCACATGTTTACGTTAGTATAAGATATTTTTATAACATACTTTAAATTATATTGCATTTTTTAATTGTCAATCTTCTTTAATTGCTTTTAAAAGCATACTATAACCCTGCTTAAATGTGTCTTACTCTGCAATGTTTACAAAAATAAAAGACCAGGTGATCTTACACCAACTTTGTCTTTTGATAGTTGTGGAAATCTGACTGTACTGATTGTTTTAAAAAATTCTCAGTACATGCTGATTTACTTATGCTCACTGTTGTCTGGGTGTCGGTGCATCAATTTATAATGATGGAGGTTACAATCCGATCCCAAACAGGCCTGCTGAAGGATAAACTGTGTTTACTAAATCGCTGTAATTAAATGTAAATAAAGTGGTCCATCTTTCAGCATCATCAAGCCAGACTAATCAATGGCCCATCCTGTGGTTTTAGTCCTAGTGCTGTAAGAGTAAGTATATTTGTGTGTGTTTGTGTGTGTGTGTGTGTGTGTGTGTGTGTGTGTGTGTGTGTGTGTGTGTGTGTGTGTGGCCTCTAGCTCTTTATCTGCCATTCTGTCTACATTTATCAATGCAGCCAGTCTCAAACAGCTGTTCAGGTCACTACTCTTTCACCCACCCTTCACCCCTGCAACACACACACACACACACACACACACACACACACACACACTTACAGAACTGGGCAATGATTTGAAAGAAAAAACAGTATGTATACACTTTTTCACTGACAGCATGTAAATGCAATTCTTGTAGGAATTCATGCTTTTTACTGTTTAGCAAGTTGTAATCTAGCAGGCATTGTGATATAATTCTAGAGTGAAAGCAATGATGAAAATCTAACAGCAAGTTAGTGGAACAGTAATATTTGTAGATTAATTAGTAATTATTTAAGATCAATCTTTTATTACCTGCTATTTGTAACCACGAGTGTGACTACTGAAGAAAACACAGTGTTAGCTATCATGTACCAGAATGATAACTTTAGTCATATCAACTTAAGTATGGTAACTTTTGTCATGTTTTTACATGGGACAGGGATTGGTTAACAGCCACAAGCTTTGATCGTATGCATTTGCACAGATCTTGTAAACTATAAAAAGAAGGATGAGAAGTGTTCATCTAGTGGAGATTTAGATAAGCTCAGATATGCTTTTTTTTTTCTCACTAAACTTAAATGCAATCAAGTTGAAATATGCTGAGCTGCATCTTTCTCCTATAAGTAAATTAATTAGTGGAATTAATTTAATGTGGAATCGGTTTCTTAAAAAACATACGTATCACATCAATTAACATTTCAAAAGGTTAGAAAATGAAAGCTCTTGTATTTGGTGTAATTCTCCTTACATTTCGGTAAATGTCAAATAAAATATCTAGTTAAAGAACTAAAAACGTTTGTTACAGGGCTTGGCTTTAGAAAGAGTGGCTGCATTTGTTTCAAACAATTTCAACTAACTTCCATCAAAACAACTTATAAAATGTTAAGTTGTTACAAAAAAATAGGCACGTCTTAGGCATGAGATTGTTTGTACCTATAAATTCTTTAACACTAAAACCCTTTGCAGTTTTGCTTTTGACTTTCTCTCTGTAAGTAAACTAATCATTATAAACCATTAATAACCTGAAGATAATCTGGTACACTATCCTGACATATGCTTTTGATTGCTAGAAATCTTTACAACGGCAAAAACTAGTCCATATTGTAGACAGCCTTTTTTTGAATGCTTGGAGCATACATAGTCTCCGAATAAAATATCAGAAAGCAAGCATGATGGCTGCAGAAACCTCACGCAGAATGCCTGTTCAGCTGCGTGTGGGAGGTAGTTGCCATTTTTAGCTGCTTCTTGGCTTAACACACGGTCGGCTGTAGCAGAGCTTCTCCTCCACAGCGATGAGGTGTAATTGCACAAGTGTTGCTAGCCAGAGAAGTACTCTATGCAATATCAAACTTTTAGTAAAACTTTGTTACTAATAGGAGGCTGAGAATTTTGTGTGGCTTATGGTTAGTATGTTTATACTGTCCCTACAGTCCAGCATTTGTAGGAATTCTTACAGATTTCTTAGAAACTTTATGACTGCTAACCATGATTTCTTTGTCCTATCTGAACAATTTGTAATTCTTGAAGAACTGTTGGTCACACACCATATAAAATTGCTATCCGACTGGGCCGGGTGCATCTCACAAGAAAAAGATGTGCACTCTGTATTTTCCTTATTTTCCACCTTAAATAAAGAGATTCTGAAGGGTGGTAAAAGAGTGAGGTTGGCAGATTGTGCACCAGTAGGCCCGATGGAGAGAATCCATAAGTAGGGAGTAGCCTGGCATAATACAGGAACTGGGCATGCTGTGCCAACCTGCCTTCTACTGCTATTCATACCAACACATGCTATAGTCAAGCACACACTTTCAAACCTAGCTAAACACACTCATGAGTTTGCAGTAGCAGATGGAGTTTGTCAGTTTGCCCCTGAGCGAGATGTTCCATATTAAAGGCACATGAGGCCCTAAGCCTCCACCCCCACCCCTTTTATTCTCTGTCTTCTGTTTGTGTGATCTCTCACATGCTCCCAGAATCCCACACAAAAATAGTTTGAAGGATGAGCAAAGAAATATGAACAGGAAGGAACAGTTCCTTCAAAAGTTCAATTAAAGAAGATGAGGAAATCAACATTTTACAAAAAGACAACATTTTAAAAAAGGCAGAGGGGACAAGTCATGTGGGATAAGATCTTCAACTTGGATTTGAATGATCAGGGGGATCAGCATACAATATGCAAGAATTTAATCAAGGAAAATTACCATCATTTATAACTCAGAAAAACGCATGGCTTCATATGAACATGTAATTTATTTTTTATTTTTTGACTAAAGGATACATTTTAAAATCAGACTAATTTTAATTAATTTTAATTGCTATTCAACATATTCCACTACACTGGAACCAAGTCACTGTCCCATGTTTAAATGATTCAGTGATTACTGGTCACACAACATACTTCCTCTTGTGGTTCAGTGACAAATTTGGCAAAAAATAGATAAATATATGATGCCTGAGATGTAAAAGACAAAATGCAACACCCCACATTCACATTCCCATCTACAAGATCATTCTCTTGTTCTCATCACTGATGTAATATGCTGCCATTCTCATGTGTTGTGTTGTGTGGCCTGGCTCCCTCCCTCTACCTTCCTCTCATCTCTGCGATGATGTAATCCCCCTCAGCACCTACTCTAGCAAAGGAGTGTGTATGAAAAAGCAAGCATGAGTTATGCAATAGAAGAAAGTGTTCGGTAAAGAAAGCTTGACTGTCTAGTAAGGAACTAGGGGCTTTCGGATGTGAATAAAAAAAAGAAGATTCCAAAACAAGATTCAAAAAGCAACAAGCGTTCCCCCTAATGCCTGAGGATGCCATGTCGTATCAGATGCTAAAGCTGGGCTGACAGTGTATTAAGCTATGAATGCAAATGGCACAACGTCTGTTGAGTCAATGTGTGTACAGATTTTTTTTTGCAATCCAATATGACATTCAAGCTACAGATCAATATTCAATAATAAAAATACCACTACTATGTAGTGGATTATATACTTTCATATTAAAACACTCAGGTCAGCAGTCTGAGACTGCTGTTTTGAATCTGAAAGCCACTGTTGGTCTTTTAATTGTGTTCTTTTTTATTTTGAAGAAAAAATGAAAAATTCTGTCAATAAAAAAATGTGCTCTGACCTCAGATCTTTAACATCATTAGTCTAAAATCAGGTTTACCAAACCTTGTGATATATCACACCAATATAACACCATCAGATATGATCAGATCTTGCCTGTTTCTGTTTTTTTTTATCTTCTCACAAATGTTTTTACATAAAGCAGATAAGGTAACATCTCAAGTAATTACTCGTGTAACCAATTTTACTGCAACGCAATGAATTTCATGCAGAATTAGAGCATTTTTCTACAAACCAGTTTACACGTATTGCTACTCGGATAAATACACATTCAGTCAAATAAACCGCACAGTGTTTAAATGTTAGACTTATACTGTAAGTATTATTTTAAAAAAAATCAGTGTGGTGGAGAGAGCTGCAGTATTATAAATGCCAATTATTTTGCACGATATTTAAATCACGATGATCATTCAGTAAACCATAGAAAGCAATAGTTAAAGCATATAAATAGTAAGTAAAACATTTAACATGCACATCAATAACGTCATACTTTACGTGACCGATTAATCAACATTCTGTACAAATGGTGTTATAGGTGGTTTTACATGGACTGAAAGGGTGGTTCATCAACGCACCCAATCTGTGCAACAGTGCACAGAAAGGGTGCGGTTGAAGACAACTCCACTATTTATGTTCATTTCGCTATTAAGCATAGGAAATACTCAAGAGAATACTTGACTGTGTGAGTCTCAGATTTATTTCTATGCACAAAAGAAGGGCTAAAATGTTACATATTGAACCAAAGTGCTGGAGTAAATCAATCAAAGCTGGAGATGAAGAAAAGGGGGCAGGGATGCTCAGTGCACTTGAGACCTTATAGTTGCAATTTGTCACTGTGTGTGTGTGTGTGTGTGTGTGTGTGTGTGTGTGTGTGTGTGTGTGTGTGTGTGACAATCCTAGAATCAAATTCATAATCATGCACACACATAAACACAAAAATACACACAAATATGTGCACTAATGCATTCCTTTATTTATAAATATGAACTGAGCTTATGTGTAGCTGATCAATTTTTAATGCGTTTACAATTCAGTCTTACACCAACCCACACCCACACCCATATCCACACGCACACACACACACACACACACATACACACACACCTCTGGTAAAGCCTCAAGTATCAATTGCTTTATGTAATCATTCAGAGTA
Source organism: Silurus meridionalis (assembly GCF_014805685.1). Lineage (NCBI taxonomy): Eukaryota > Metazoa > Chordata > Actinopteri > Siluriformes > Siluridae > Silurus > Silurus meridionalis. Next base: position 12,874,286 of record NC_060907.1, read on the forward strand.
ACACTGTGTGTTCTGGTATATTTCGATGTCTGATGTGATTTATATCATTGATTCTTGACACCTTTCCAATGAGTTAATAAAAGCGCCTTCTTCATCCAGCTACAAACCTGAAATTTGACGTCGAAGCATTAATGGCGATTTAATAATTAATAATAATAATGATAATCACTTGCTGACACTAATGTGTAACACTATTATAGCACAGTCTGTGGAATCCACACCGTTATACTCAATGAATTATGCAATATCAATAATACCCACGCAAACAATAACTGAAAACCAATGCAAAGATTGAGACTGCAACAGAAAAACAACGTAAATAACGTAAACAGCACCTCGGGTGTAAAATGCGGTGCTACAGTCTGCTACAGAAAAAACAAAACCCACCACTTCATGCAACAAAAACAACGATCTGCTCGAACATTACCCTCAATTGCAGTTTACCTGTAGGCTATTCAATACGATATGCTCTAAATGCATTGAAGGATTTTACTGCAAGATGCTGCACCGTTTTGATAAAGTCACCAGCACTTGGCGTGTGCACGCGCTTCTCGACGGATGCAGAAGAAAAACATTGGCAAAACTAAACCCGGGGCTTTAATGCACGTTATTGGATTTTTTTGCCCTTCACCCTAATCAAGCTTCAGAAATGTCTGAGAAATTACAGCTACGGAACACGCAGCGTGGATAAAACCCACAGACAGCACCGAACGATGCTGAAGGGCGCGCGCGCGCCTTTCCCGTCTGCCCGAGCGACGCGCATGCGGCGCACGCGACACACGCTCGGTACGGGCGAATAAACAAAGGGTTCTAGAAAAAAAAAATCTAGGAGAAGTCCCATTTTTCTGTACCTTTGCTCTCCTCTCTTTCATCCTGATTCTCCTCGCTCGTCGCCTCCATAGCTGGTTTCGTTCCATCCATTTGGAAAATCCTTACCAACAATACAGTACTTTGCTCGGTGGATTCGCGCGCCTCTCTCTCTCTCTCTCTCTCTCTCTCTCTCTCTCTCTCTTTGCACAATCCTTCTCAAAGATATGACGTGCTGTCAGGTCGGATTTTGCCTGGTTGGGAGCAATAGTCTACTACAAATAGTTTATTTGAGTGCATACATTATAGTAAGAATCACATATGCACATCAGGAGGTCATCACTGTAGCTTTGGGCTATATATGCACATACTAAAGAAATGCATTAGTGACATCTGTGCACGCTAATAGTTCTGTACATGCATATGTACTTTGCATGCCATATGATTGGGTACATGCAATCATCTCAGCTTGTACCAAGTAGTAGTTTGTGCATATCCCACTTACATGTCTTACAGGTGTACCTTGTATTTGGTACACACAGAAACATAGTCATAATAATACTTGATCTTGGGACTAGTAATGGCTGGTTATGTCATTAGGCCATAATGCGGGTTGAGGAATTCGTTGCAATGCGTTGTAGCATTGGTGACAAACTAACACCAACGATACATTTTTACTGGTTTCATGCAGTGTTATGGCAAATATCAAATATGGTTAACAGAAGAACATTTCCTGAGCTGATCTTCTCACTCACTGTTCGTGACAGGTTTAAGGGTGAACCAGAGATCAAGGCTAGAGAGTGATTAAGTCTGTGTAATAACCCAACAATATTGTCATGAAACTAAGGTCTGGGCAAGAAAGAAATTAGTCTGACTCACTTTTGTAAATTTCCTATATACTAATATTCTACCATCATAGCATAATATTTTGTATCTATGATAGTGTTGACATGTAGTCTTTATATATTTTTAATACAAAATACAATAAAGAAGTAAACCAAGAGAACTAAACTACACAGGTGACAAAATTTGGATAGGCAAGACACTTATGAGAGCTGTAATGCTCTTCATATCCAAACATTTTCAATGATATTTGCCATTTACGGGCTGGGACAAAACGTTTGTGTCCACCGTACTCTGCTTTCTAATAATAAACCATGCAGACAAACACAAAGATGTCATTTGCCCTGAATCCTCTTTAACAGTATTACATATCATACACGTGGCCATACACAGGCGTACGTCCAAGCACAGCTGGCTGAGGGGAAAAGGACTCACTGCAATCCCTTAACATCATCATTACCATTTAAGGTGACTTATCAGCTCAAAGAGGACAGGAGCCCATATTTTACTAGGAGCAGACATTTTAGAGAGGCAATGATTTTACAGCTGTACACAAAAAAAAAAAAAGCTATTACGTGATATCATCAAGTTTATGTTTGAGACAGATGGGACTGATCACAGATCAGAACTAATGCATCTTTATTCTCAGGCTAGACACAAGGTTAAAGGAGAAGTGAAGTGCATTAACATTAAGCTATTTTTTCAGAGTAAAATAATAAATCTTCATCACCTTGTGCTATAAACCTTTTTATATACACTGAGAGTAGACATAAACATCCACAGCTGGCTGTATAACATATGGAGAATGACTATAGACATAAGAGCCAGTATAAACAGTCAAATGTATGTGTATAGACTAGAGGCCACTTTGAAATGAATCTTTTCAGGTGTCGAGGCATTATTGAATATGTAATTATCTTTATTTAAAAGTGAAATGGGGCTATGTCTGTCATGTAAAGAGGTTAGCTGGTTACAGTTGTCAAAGCTTAAAACCAGTTAATAGTACCAAGGCTGTCAGGAAAGACAAAGGCTCATGGAGTGTGATTTAGTTTTGCAAGATTCTGGATGAAAAATATTTTATGCATAAATCATGTGTTAATTCTTTTTTTTCAAACATATTTTTAGGCATAGAACACATCTTTTTATTTCATATTTGTGTCATTATACGCAGTTTCATAATGTATCATCAGGGCAAACGCAATACATAATATCCAATCAGAAATGCCATTCAGAGGGGGGCTGGGCTGAGGAAGCCACAGTTTGTTAAACGCGCAATAAGATAACAGTGTAATCATAACTGCAGAAGCAGAAAAACTTCTGTGTTGTAGTTGATAGCAGTGTCTGGCATGGTTACTGCTCTCATTAAGAAAGCCTTAGCTGTTTGTTATTCTCACACACACACACACACACACACACACACACACACATGCACACACACACACACACACACTTGCACACACACACACACACACACACACACACACACACACACACACACACACACACACACACACACACACACACACACACACACACTTATGCCTTAGTTAGGGTTTGAATACAATATATAATATAATATATGAAAACAATGTATCATAAATATACAATGCATTTGGATAGTTTGCATTTAGAAAGTTTGCACAAATGCATTTTTGTAGACCTAAAACAAAGAAAGCAAACCTTTTTGCATTAATCATAATTAATCATTTATGGTGCCAATAGTTTTGTTGTATGTGCTTTAAAGGTTTAAAGGAAATTTCACAGCAGCATGGATGTAACTCCACCAGGGACAACACCTACTTATTGGTTCCAGTTCAACCAAATGTCACCTCACTTTATCTCTACAAGTGTACTTAAGTTCTCTATGAACCACATCCTTTCTAATAGGTGCAAATCTATGTGCATTTGAAAATACAGTGGAACCTCGGGTTACGAATTTAATTGGTTCCGGTACTTTATTCGTAACCTAAAAAGTTCGTATCCCGATACGCGTGGATAGAGCGTGGGTGGCGATAAGAAAAGAACTGACTTGCCTGTGATTTTTTGGTGCGCGACGTTCATATCCCGAAATTTTTTTCGTAACCAGGGGCAAAAATTTTGATGAACTGCGATTCGTAACCTGAATTATACGTATGCCGGGGCGTTCGTAACCCGAGGTTCCACTGTAGGTATAATTAGGGGATACCCACTCCCTGCCAAGCACTCACAACAAACTATTCTATCTTGTCACTAAAAGTATTTTCCTTTTTAAATGCATCATTGAGCTCATTATCACAATTCCAAATGTATAATTACCATGGTATGTGCCGTGTATAAAATGATCACATATCGCAAACAGACATTCAAATTTTTTGCGTGACACTAGGTTGCTGTGGCTTTGAGACGAGCAAAAATCTACTACCATAGAGCCTTCGCTCCTAAACATAATCCTTTTACAGCTTTGTGACTAAGCCCTGTTCTGTACAGTGTATTATAGCTTAACTAAGGTCAAAATAAGGTCTAAACATAAGCTGCAAGTAATAATGGAGACAACAGAGCGAGTTGTTAAAAACAGAAAGAGGAGGAACTGAAATTAACACCACAATACCCAAATTAGGCCACACAAAATGGCTGACAATAAAAGTGTCTAAACGTCTTCAATATAGGAGGGCTAAACAGGCCTTCAGGGTCTTATAGTCATTAAAAAGTCACAATCAGCAGTGAATAGATCAACTGATAATCAGCTATTGAACATCGTAATTGTTCATGTAGCCTACATAAAGAAATGCATTAAAAGACCTGTCAAACATCAGTACATTTATTCTGATAGATAAATAATTTCTTATTAAGATAACCAGGATGTTATTTTAAAATGTCCTTTTATTTAGCGTTAAAAACATGTATAAACAAGCATTAATTCTCAATTTTACATCCACAAAATATTTTATATTATTTTAATAATTTCCTTAAATGCTTAATAAATAGCATTTATATTTAAATAATATAAAATATTTTCACTAAGGGAACTTCTCTAGGTTACGTATGTAACCCTGGTTACCAGAGGGAACGAGACGTTGCTTCAACAACACTTTGGGGACTCCTCTGCGTCACCATGCTCTGAACCACGTGTGTGATCGGTCCAACAAAAACAAGGAAGCTATAAAAGCACATGCAGTGGAGATGGCGCTAGCTTCGAAAGTGAAGAAGAGGGATTTAGCAGATATTTAAGCAAAAATACTTGGGATTAGACAAGATGTCTAATACTGGGATTAGATAAGATGTCATAACTGGCCTTGTTACTGGTGAAGCCCAGACTGGAGAACCTTGCTAAAGCTAATGCCAGTCTGCTAGAAGTGCTTTGAGTGTAAAGGAGCCAGATGCAGGGAGTGACGCAGTGTCTTGTTCCCTCTGGGAACCAGAGTTACATACGTAACCTAGAGACGTTCCCCTTCAGGAAATTCAGCTGCGTCAACAACGCTTTGGGAACCAGAGCACATTACTGCCAGACTGACCAATCCTTGCCTAGTGTTGATGGGCACAGCAGGGTCGAAGGGCAAAGGAACCAGAAGAGGCACTAAGGTCAAGGCTATAGGACCTGACAAAGGGTCAATGGGGTAGACCAGCCCGTAGCGTTGCAAATGTCCTGGAGAGACACTACAGAGGAAAAGGCCTAAGAGGCCTTCCCTAGTGACTGCTCAGCAAGCAGAGCATGATAAGCTGAAATAGCGGACACGTAAACCTGAAGGGTAGAAGAATGGTTCCTGAAAGAATTCCAGCACTGGGCCAACCGGGCAGTTAACTGGATCTAACTGGTGGCATTTGCACCATATGGTGAACAGGAACCATTTCACAGCATAAAACCTCCTAATGGAGGGAGCTCTGGATTGGAGAATGGTCTCTATTACCTCAGCTGGGAGACCAGAGGCTAAGAGGTGTGCCTCTTGCCTTTAAAGCGCTCCTTGCCTGAGACAGAAGATCCCAGCTGGGAGGAATCTCCCAGGGAGGTTGTTCGAATAGGTTTACCATATCAGCAAACCATGGCTGCCTCAGCCAGCACAGGGTTACCAGAAGGAGATGTACTCCATCCCGGTGAACTCTCTCCAAAACTCCCGGGAGCACTGCAACAGGGGGGGAAACCGTAGAGAGGCGTATCCTCGGCCACGGCTGCACCTTAGCATCCAGTCTGAGAGGAGCTGAGTGAGTGAGGGAAAACCAGAGGGGACAGTTCGAGGTCTCTCGAGTCACAAGCAGGTCCACTTGTGTTCTGTAAAACTTCCTCCATATTTGCTCCACCACTTCTGGGTTTCCATTCCCCGTGCCTCAGCCCTTGGTTCATAATGGCGTCTGCTTCCTGGTTTAAGCACTTTGCCATGTCTAAGGCCCACCAGGTTGATTGAGAACCCTCCGGTCCTCAGCCATCACTGAATGGGTCTCATGTGCAGGGGGCCAAGTGGCATCATGTTGGACCATCAGACCCAGCAGCCTTTGAAACTGCTTTACAGTGAGTGACTGGCCTTCTGTCACTTTTTTAATGGCTGTAAGGATAGAATTGACTCGAGCAGGAGTCATCTCTGCACACATAGGGGTTGAATCCCACACCACGCCTAGATAGGTGGTGCTCTGTACCTCTGTACACTGAGACCGACCTCTGGTGTGCCTATCACAGCTTGAGTGGTGCCAGGGAGGCAGCAAGCCCTGTTTCCAGGCAGAAACTGAGGAAGGCACTCGCTAGAGACCGCTGTGCCCTGAAACAACGGAGGTGGCATGGTCAACAAACCAATCTCCTGAGGGCACTAAGGAGAAGCGACCCCCCTTGTTGAAGATGACAGGTCCCTGGTAAGGGAGGTAAGAGTGGCAATGCCAAGTCTTTGGACAATAACTACTGGTGCAGGGCTGGGCCCGCCAACTGTCTTTTTGCTTTCTGGAACCTGTCGACAACTGTGTTCACAACGTCACCAAACTATCCAATCAGCACGAACAGGACATCCAGGAGAAAGCCTCTGTTCCTGTCAGAAAGGTCGGACAGGGTCAGTATTGGCATCTCTCAGTGGCCAGCACGGCTGCCATAGCTCAGCCAAAGGCCCTAGTTGTCTCCTTAGTGGCCCTGAAAGACAGGTCTGTAGCCCGACGCAATTCCAAGACCTCGTCATTCTTTATTTCATCTCCCTTGTCTAGTTCTTTGAGTAGGTCAGCCTGGTAGGCTTGCAAGACCGCCATGGTGTGCAAACAGCCTCCAGCTTGACCCACCGTCATGTATGCCTTGCCCACCAAAGCCGATGAGGTCCGAAGTGGTTTGGTGGGCAGTAACTCCAGAAGCTCCTCGCACATCCTTGCAGAGGCACGTCCATGGGTTCATCCAAGTTGGCTTTCCCCTCATCCCCCTCCTCAGAGGAAGAGAGGTCAGGTGCTGCACCCTCTCCACAGGGGGGAAAAAATGCAGAAAAACAGGCACTGGAAAATGGTCCTAAATCTGGTGAGGTGAGGAAGGAGAAAGGGACAAGCCTATGTCCCTCTATTTCAGGGGTGGCCAACCCGCGGCTCGCGAGCCGCATGCGGCTCTTTGGCCGGTTTCATGCGGCTCTTACGTTCATATCGATTTCTGTGTGTTTGATTTTTAATGTGCATGTTCGCTTTGCTTACGTTCAATACGGTATTTTTAAGACTTAAATGAGCTTGCCCCTACTGGAAAACTTTGTGGTATATCAGACCTTGGCATGAGGCCAATCATAAATTACAGGGATGCACCGAGAATTTTCGGAAATACCTAAATCACCGAAACAACACGGCAGAAACACAATTGTAATGACACAATAAAAAAGCGCAGCAGCACACGGTTATCTGGATAAGAGCAACATGTCTGCTGTGTGCGGATATCGATTTGCAAAACATGCAATGCTGAAATTTCAAGAGGGGGTGTATCTGCAAAGAGTTTCTCCAAGTCGGGTTTAATTTATCACCTGAAATCCAAACATCCCGATTGCCATTCTAAATATGAGAAGAACGCGGCGCAGAAAAGTAGTCAATCCGAGCATGCGCACTCCGTCTGTAGAGGACGTTTTTGAAAAGGCAGGTAAGTTTTCCAGTGATGGTGCCAAGGCAAAAGGCATAACACAAAAAAGTATGGATTTCATTGCCATTTGAATTGAATTTTCATTTCGGTGCATCCCTAAAATATTATCGTTGGTGTGGCCCTCTGACACAATTCAGGTTTCTCATGTGGCCCCTTGTAAAAATTAATTGCCCACTCCTGCGGTATATTCATCTCACGCACATGCGCATTTGACGAAAATACCGTATTGAACTCAAGCGAAGTGAACACGCACATAAAAAAAAAAAACACAAACAAAGTCCTTGTTTTCTACCCTGAAACACGTGAAATCAAAGCATCGATCTGTTCTGACTGACACCCATGTGAAAGAATTGCTTCGAGTGGCAACAACGGAATACGAGGCAGATTTGAAGGGGATTGTTCAAGGCAAGGAATGCCAAAAGTCCCACTAAGTAACATGCATAGTAAAAGAAAAACGCTATTGTAAATTATTATATTTTTGTTTGTGGACTTGTTGAAACAGAGTTTGTGTGTGTGAGACAGTGCACACAATGTTCATTGTTGAAAATGACTGTCCTGTGGTCTTAGAACTGTAGGAATTTCTGTCATTATGTTGGTGTGTGACATTTACAATAAATCTGGCTGAGCAGAGGTGTGTGTGTGTGTGTGTGTGTGTGTGTGTGTGTGTGTGTGTAAGAGGAAGGGATGGGTGATGTTCATGTGTGCCCATGTGTATGATGTGGCTCTTTGCGGTAACACGGTCAAAAATGTGGCTCTCGGTCTCTGACTGGTTGGCCACCCCTGCTCTATTTGCTAACCCCATCACCACAAACACTGCTTCGCATAGGCGGAAGTGGAGCCAGAACCTTGAGGAATGCTAGCGAGAGCGCCCTCCACGAAAAGCGCTCTGCGGGAGCGGAGCATACGCAAGGATATGTGTCTGCAGTGGGACCAGTCGGCTCTCTCAAGAACCGACCGAGCGTGCTCCACTCCTAGACAAGCCACACAGCCGGAAAGACCGCTTGCCTTAGTTCTGCTTTTCCATTTTTGTATTTTAATAATTTTCTTTTACCTCTTACTTACCTGCGGCAAACATACTGACACACACAGCGCTTCCTGAACAATCAAAAGCTAGTGCAGTCTCCACTGCATGTGCTTTTATAGCTTCCTGGTTGTGACGTTGCGCTTTTCCGTTAGACTGATTACACACATGGTTCAAAGCGTGGTCATACAGAGGTGTTCCAAGAGCATTGTTGGCATTGTTCACTGCGGTGAGTTGTACTTTAGCCAAACGTAAAATTTTAGCTTGCTAATGACTCTGTAAAAAGATACATTTTACAAGTTGTACAAGTTTAGAGTACAAGTTGTTGTTTGGTCAGAAACTGTGTATTTGATCAACAAGCAGAAGACAATTATTTTCTAAATTCTCCGAGAGTTTGTAAGGAGCTTTCTATGAATGCTCATACCAATAATGATACCTGTATGGTTATATTTAAATATCTCCTAAGAAAATAACCCATTCTTTTCTTTTTCAGACACACATAGACAGTCCAGTTCATAGCTGTAAGACAGTCCAGTTCATAGCTGTAGAGTGAGAACTAATAAATAGTTCTTACTCTAAAGTACATTGTTTGGGATAATCATTGTGCACATCTATTTTAGGTTTGGGGTCATTCCCAAGTTGTAGTGCAATTAAACTCTTTATTTATTGGCTTGATATGTCTGGTTATTTAATCATCATTGAACATTGAATCGAATCATACATTTAACCATTGTCAAAAACCCAACTCACAAATTGTGGATTAATGTACTGTTTGAATAAATGTAGGACTACACTGATTGTTTAGATGCTGTATGTACTGATTTCCATGTCTGGTTACTGTTGGCCATGCAAACATTAGACATGTCTCCTGCAGTAACCTTTCCATTATAGATCTTTCATGTGATCCAAGAAGAGCTACAGTGAAAGTTACAGTTTTATGAAACTTCTATAAACAACAGCAGAAAAAACTTTTTGACATTTGACTAGCAGGTGAGATGTAGGCACTCCATGTAGCATAAAAACAATACTGTGCAAATGTTCTGTGTTAAAGTGCAAAACGAATGCTCAAGGGATAAATGTTATGTGTTTAGGAAACTTGGAAGCAGTCATGTGGTGGTCAGGTCACTTGTAAAAGGGTAAGCGATGACTAATGTGCATGGCATGCTTCTGGAAAACTCAGTAGATTTATAAATCAACTGAGGCATCTTCACAAGCATACAAACACAAGCATGAACCAGTTATCGTGTAGATCGCAATGTATATTATGATTCTTTAAATATTGATTACACAAACAGATATAGAAGTTATTACCATTATATATAGGGCACCTGACCTTCTGCTTAAAAGCATTTCTCCAATCATCCTTAATATTTGCAAACCAGTAAGTGCTTTTTCAAAACAATTTGTACAAACAGAAAAAGCTAAGTATTTGTGTCATTTGTGACATGTCATTCCCATCAAAATGAAAAGTCCCTTTGTCATTGTTCACAAACAATTTTATCAAAATGTTTAGTCGTGTTGTCAGTATGATGGTGCACAGTTTCAGGATTTCTTGATAAAATATGGTTTGGATCACAGTGACCGAAAATGCACAAAATTTGACTCCCATCTGTACTGCATCTATGCTCAGCAGCACAAATTAATTTATTTGATTGCATATTTGATTTATATTCATTGCAAGAGACCGGACAGGAGTCACATTTTTACTGTACTATACAAGTGTTTGTTTCTTAGTTGTTCATCCATTTTCAGAATGTATAATTCTTTGTTTTGCTCTGTCTGTATACACTCTCCAATTTAAGGTTTACAAGAATCACCTTTGGCCTGTTTTAGAGAACTAGTTGATTATTGGTTGATCTGATTCATTAGTTACATTCAAATTTTATCTGCACAATTCATCAATTCAAGACACATTTACAAAAAAAAATTTAGATGACAGATGATGATAACTGGTTTAACCATTTTGCATTCTATGACTGATGCTGAGATGTTATTGGGGTTAAAACTATTCAGGTGGAACTAGTGTAATATATTTTGATCAACATTACCCAAACAGCTGATAATGTAGGAAACAGCAGACAATTGTACACAATCAATTAAATAAATCTAACAAAGCATTCATAATTTGATCAAAGCAACAAGAAATGTTCTTATGATGTGCACATGTGACTAAATGACATGGAGGTTGAACAAGGAGCTTTGAGAGTTTAATTTCTGGTCTAAGAAATGCTCTAAAGCATATAAGATATAAGATTATTTTATATCCTCATCTGTAAGTCTGAACATTGTTTATAGTACTTACTGTAGCTCATCCTTAGTTGTGATTCTAGCTTTGTTGTTATACATGAATTTGCCTGTGCTATGTTAGACTTCACATCACATCTCACCACAACACAACCCCCATTGACCATGTTTTGATTCTGTGACCCTGTTGCTATAGAGATGATCATGGGAGCTTGTTTTCAACTAGTTTATTGCTGCCCTCTGAACTTGGTCTTGATTGAACATTGACATTCGCTTAGAAATGGAGTTCCACTGGGAAGGGTGTGTATGTGTATGTGTGTGTGTGCACTTGCATAAAGAGTGTATAGGTGTGGCACGAGAACCTACAAACAATGAAAAATATGTATGAATAGAATCATATAAAAAACTATTGTTAATCTAATTACTATAAAGTCTAAACTATGAGGTTTCCCTAAGAGATCTATTAATATATTTAAATATAGTTTTAATCAAAATATTTAATCTATCTAAAAGAAAAGGTGAATTATTTTATTTTCTTTTATATATAAAATACAATTTTCCAGACTCATCCCATCCCGGGTGTTTTCCTGCTTCTCATCCAGTGTTTATGGAATAAACTTTTAGTACATCTCCATAAGTTTTAAAAGTCTACCAGAAATTACCATAGACTGCTGAGTCCTTCACGCTAATGAACCAGGACATTAAAGATAACAGTCTGCCACTGTGGCCCACTTAAGGCTGTATTTGTCTCTGTCATTTTATTTCCAACCCCATCATTATAAGACCCCCCTTTCCAGATGTCATTGATTACAAAGTTGGATTAGAGTAATGTTTGTATCATAGTTTGAATTTAAATGTCTGGGATTTGTTAAAAAATCACCAAACAGAACACAGAATTAATAAAAATTGCCCTTAAATCACACTTTTTTGCTTGTGAAATGCTTAACAGAGACAGTTGCATTTAAAATCAATTGGGAGCACCTACAAGGTTGTTTTCCCTTCTGGTTGAATACACTTTCCTCTCCTCTATCACCCTCTATCACTCAATCCCTGCCGACACACACACACACACACACACACACACACACACAAATACACAGTGATAGAGAGACAAACAGCTGCTCCTGGGTTCCCCAGACGCCTTTGTTTTTGTTTAGTAAGCCGTATCATTGGAGGAGGCCTGTTCTGGAGGGAACAGGGAGTGAAAAACTCTCAAAGAGACGATGAAGATGGCTGGAGGGGGAGAAATGGTACACGGGCCACATGCCATGGGGCAAACTCACCCCCAATTCCATCAACCCCAAAGCCTGCCTCCCACTAATGCCATTGTGTATTATAATGGACCTGTCAATCTTAGAAATGCTAAATACAGAGCAACATTTGTTTGAGTACAGTTTTTTCATTTGCATGAGTTTCCACTGAATATAAGATGGTTAACATATTCCCTGCTGATGATTCCAGGTTACTAGCAAATGCAGGCTGCTCTTAAATAAATAATCAAATAATTGGTTTATTTGGTTAAATTAAAGAATAGATAAAGATTTCCATTCACATGTCTGAAATGGCATATCTTATTCTCCACAACCTGCATGGTTCCAGTACATGTCACCCATGCAGATACCCATGCATGATTTTAAAATAAAAAATATCAGATGATTAAATACTTTTTTTTTACAGAAGAAAAGCATAAACATTTTATTTATTTTTTATCCAAACACAAACATACTGTTCAATCATACATTTTGCATACTTCTTGAGTTTATTCAGTATTTTTTTGCCTAGTGAGACAAGGACTAATAATAACTTTCATATGAGCCTTGACTTATTACCATCGATTTTAACAAAGCAGAATAAGATTAATCTACATAGCTAGAAAATTCCTAAAGTCGACCACTAATGAACAACTGATCAGCATCTAGCACACAGTCTAGCAGCTTTTTGGTTTGCAAATTTTGGATATGCTTTCTGAAGTTCATTAATATGTACGTAATACGGTACGTTTTTAAAAAAAAACACATAGTCCACCTAATTTTCTTAGTTTTTACACACAATTTTTTTTAGCTAGAAAAACATTATCTACACACAATCCTCCTTACCTTGTAGTCTTTTTAAACTAGTTAAGGTGGAAAACAATAACACCCTGGCAGCCCTGTAATTAACCACTCTGGCAATTGCTTCACAACCTCTAAAAAGGTTCAAGTCAAGAGGCTTTTATTGTTCATATAGAGGCTTTTATTGTTCATATAGAGTAAGCATGGGGCAGTGTGAGTCTTGTACCAATGGGCTTGTACAATGTTTGTGCTTGTTGCAAGTCCGGTTTTTGACCATTGGGCACAAACATTTTTGAATGGAAACTAAATGGGGCATTAAGCATGTACTAATTTCTCTATATTTGCAAAGATAACTCTGATTAATGTTATATATCTAAACCTAAACTTTACTCTAAACCTAACATTATCCTCAGTAACCAAGAAAGATTAGCCTAAGATCTTTTGGCTCTTTAAATAAAAGCTGTAATTTTCTATCCTCAAAAAAATCCTGATTTCTTTACTCACTAGAACTCTTATATGTGTGCCAACACACACAAGCACACACTCCCACACAGCAGTAATGTAGCCCCCAAAGATGTAGCCCCCTTAAAACAAAAGCAGTAATGGCTCCTATGCCCCTCTTACTCTCTATTATCATAAATGATTATAGTTAAGTAAAGCCTGATCCTGTCCCATAATCCTTTTGGACCAGATTCGCAAAGATGGAGGGACATCATGACCTCAGAGAAATGAGCATGTCTAAACTCCCAGAACTATCCCTCAGGAATGTATGGTTCTGCACCATTTGCCATCAAGAAATTCTGCCGTGATTGCTTGAAAATATCTTTATGCAGCTATGTTAATGACAACCATGTGTTTTCTGCTCACAAGGAAAGCATATCAGACAAAAAATAGAAAAATAGATCTGCCATTGCAATCTCACAACTGCTACCGAGACTGGATGCCTTGAATAAACAAACTCCATATCAGAATTTTTTGTCATCAGTCATAAAAAGCAATAATTTGGGCTGAATTAAGCCTTACTTAGAGAATGCTTGTCCATAGAGCAGAAGATGTACTGAAGCAGTGGGCTGCATTGGCAGTAATGAATCATTATAAACAACTGCACAGTAAAGACAAAAACAATTAGTAAATGAAAAGGCATTAAATGCTTTACTGCACAAGGACAGAAGCTCACACAGCACAGTCTTCAGCTCAGCCAAGTAAACAATGAAATACAGAGGCAGCAACTTTTATATAAATAAAAATGCTAATGAAGGGCCAGTTTTTCACATCAATATATTTCATTTAAAGGAATATTTTAACCAATCATTAACTGCTTGTGCTTTTTTTAAGCATTCAATTTTGTATTGTGTTTATTAAAGTAAGGGATTTCAAACTTTAAGTAGGACAATAAACCAGTGCACAAATCAAGCTCCATAAAGATATGGCTTTCATTAGTTGGAGTGGCCTGTTTAAGTGCCCCTGACCTCAACCCTAGTGAATACCTGTGAAATTAGAAGGCTGGTTGCACCCGAGGCCTCCTCACCCAACATCAGTACCTTACTTTAAAAACACCCTTGTGACTGAATGAACGAAAAACTCTACAAGCACAAAAACCAGAAGTCTGAATGTTATTAGAACAGCAATGAGGACTAAATGTGTAATGTTATGTCCAAAATCGACATATAAATCTTATAGTCAGGTGTCCAAAAATTTAGTCTAGCAGAAAATGTAACAATGTAACATTTAAAAAAATATATATTATGTTGACATTTTTTTTTTTTAAACTATCATTCTATTCTGTTCTAAATTCACCAAAATAACTATATTTATGGAGTGTCCTAGGATGAAAGAAACATCATTAGCAATAATATTACTTAGTATAATTCTCTACTGCTTGGCAATATGTCCCCAATGTAGATTTTACAGTCTGGAAAACGAATGACAGCTTCTGTTTTATAGCACCAATGCTCCACTGTTCCTGTGGCAACAGCAGGGATACTTTGGCAAGCTTCATACACAAGATAGCAGCCCCAAATATGGAGCAACATTCTTTCGCAGCCATCGTGATTCTGTGTGTGTTTAATGCTAGGCAGCGAGGGGAGATGATGCAGTGTGTGTGTGTGTGAGAGAATAGGTGGGTAAACTGTTGCTAAGAAACTGACGCTGCAAAGGAGCTAAATGGAAAGTCACACGGCTCTCAGTGGCAATAAGAGCAGCCCTGGGGCGAAGGCGCTGTCCGTGTTTGTATGCTGGTTCAGAAGCAACTCTCAATCCCTGAGCCCTAATCCTAACTTGAATGCAAAGCTGATCTCAGTGCAGTGAAAAAAGGGTGTTTACGTATGTTACATTTGAATAGAAACCACATAGTTCTAGCAAATCAAACTGACCAATTAGGAGATTTCCACATGGAACAGTCTGGTTTAGTCGTACAGAAACAACTTTGTCCTTATATAATGCAGATTTCAGGAGCTTTACTGTGTTTTTTAGAATCATCTTAACCCACTGATTTCCATTTGAACTGATAATAGACCACATTTCTCTTTTTTCAAACCTAATTTTGTGGTCAGAAAAAAACAAAGCATATGCATAGAAAACCACTTTAACATGTTTTTTATAAGGAAAATAATGAAAAGAAGTGAAAAAAGCAAACGAGAAGTGAAACCCAACATCAGAACAGCCCTCGGCCTTAACATTTGAATAAGAGTAGATGGAGATCTCCATGGAGAGTTCAGGACATAATCCAATTGAGGTTGAATCTTAAATGGCTTGGCCCACATGGGTATTATGTAAGATCCCGGACTGGGCGTTTCTAAAGGTGGTTAATGGGATGTCACCTGCCACCATGGTAAGCTAAACACTGTAGGAACAGCTGGAGGTATGCCTTTATTCTTTATGCCCTAAATCAAGCCCAGACCTTACAGTTCATTTTAATTTTAGATAAAGTAGGTTTCTTCTTACACACTTTGCACTTTCCTCTCCAGTTAAGTATGACATATTGTCTTTAGGATATACAAAACCCAAATGCGATTTTTATCAATCCTCACTGCAGAGTGCTGGCATTAGCACAGCAAGCAGCTGTAAAATCTCGCTGTGTATAGAGAGCTGGCCATGGATGGGTGGTGGGAAAGTTATCATTCCAAAGACACAGTGAGAACAAATGAGGCGAGGAATTCTTTCCCATGAATCTGCTCCATTTAATGTGATTAGGGCCAGCAGCACACTTAAGGGCACACACACAACACCACCATAATAATGTCATTAGCAAATGAAAGGAATATATTCTGCATATGTTTGTTTATGGCTGGTACAAGAAAAATAATAATAATTATATATATATATATATATATATATATATATATATATATATATATATATATATATATATATATATATATAAATTAAATAAAATTGTAGAACTATGTTACATTGAAATGCAGCCAACAATTACAAAATGCATTCACAATGACTCTTAATCTTAAATCCTAACAAACAAACAATATTTTCAGTTATTTTGTCAAATACTAATCATTCAATTTAAGGAATGTAGCCTTCGGGAAAAAGTGATTCAGTTATGCAGCAAAGTAGCCAACAAATACATTGCGATTATGCTTCATAAATAATCCCAGATTATGCTGAGCTACTTAGTTTAAAATGCTTTAAGAAAGGACAGAATTTCAGATTGATGATCTTTAAGTATAAAAGGACTTACCCATTGTATTAAGTTTGCAGGAGTGTGGGAAGCCGGCGCTTTAGTGAAGCAAGTGGACGTCCTGCACAACAAAACAAAAGTGCTGTTCCAGTTTGTGCCCACTGTCCCAACTTGGGTCACTTCAATGACGTCTATGCTTGGGGGCTACCAAATGGGGCCCCTTTGGGCACAAAGGAGGGTGTTGGGGAGAATAGCTATTGCAACAAATGCTATCCTGAAGAGCTTTTGAACCCTAAAAGTGCATTCCATATTTTTTTGTGGATAATTAGATTGTGTTGATATGTTGGTGTGATGTGATATCTTGACTTTGGTATGCTACCCTTGATAAGATGTATGGTGTGAATGCAAATCTAATCATTTACATCTGTCATGACAAAAACAGTGTATTCATGAACCTGGTGAAGGAGATCAAATCCTAATCATATTTAATGTGTTGTTTGTGGATGGAGCTGAATGCAGCTTACTTTATAGACTAAAACACTCCGGACAAACCAGTGTTCCCTCTTTTAGCCAAACACCACCCCAAGTAAATTTGGGTTGTGAACACACACGAGATTGTACAGGGTAAGAATGACTACTCGGGGAGCGCAAGGGAATATAAATTGCCGGATGCTCATGGAAAAAAGTAGCCATGGAAACCAGAATCCGGGCAGGCTGGGAACTCTATTCAAGTTTGGGCCGTCTGGCATAATGCCGATGGTTTCCTGAGTGGGCAAACACACTGATGAGCCAAAGCTCCTAAATACTGCAGCCTGAGGAGCAAATCTCCACATTTCTATGTGCAGATACAGTTTTTTTCTCAATACACAAATAACCAATTATTTTCCAGTATTATCATTTGTGGAAAAGTTTTAACTTTGAAAAATTCTAGAATATACTTTTTTTTTTTTAAAGCTCAAAAACATAAGACATTCATTAATCAAACAAATCCAATTCATTTCCAAATCAACAGTCACACTAAACTTTAATCCAATGCATTTTATTACAAAACTTACCATTCACATTAAAATATACTTTTTCATATATAAACATGGGAAATTGAACAAAGAGCATACCAAGCACAGGAAAGGTGAAAAAGTAGAACAGACAGAACAGACAAAAACCATAGGGGAGGCTCTGACCTAGTTAGTGAGAATTTGCTCTGTGAACGACAAAACAAAGAACTTGATGCATACGATATCTACATCATTAATGGGCTTGAAGAAGGGAAAAACCACAGAAGAGTAATGAACAGCAAAATGAAAAAAGGACAAAAACAGGACAGAACTCTTCCATCCAACACTTCCCAGATTAGCAGGTGTCATGAGAGAGTCTTGGAGTCTAGGACTGCAACACAGAAAATATTTCCCATAAGTCTGACACTAACAACTACATACAAATATACACCAGTCTGATGTTATTAGGATGAATGTTGTATTAATATGAAATTTGTTTGTCTAAGAGCTGGAGATCATTACTGGAGCAGCACTGAGTCAATCCGTTCACAGCTTTAACGGTATTACAGGCCAGTATTTGGGCTGCTTGCGGTCACAGTTGCGGTCAAAGTTGAGCTGCATGGCTGTTTCCATGCCCTGGATTTTGGCTGCATCTTTTCCATACAGCTTCTTCATCTCAGCACTCCTCCTCTCACCCGGGCGCTCGGCTGGGGCTTGGGCACTCCGCCTCCAAGAACGGTGCAGATCCTGGTCAGCCGGTACGTAGGCTTCCTGTCGCTCTGCTTCCATCTGCTGTTGCCTCTCTGTAAAACAAGAAAAAATGTCTGCCACTGTAAGTGCTAGAGGCAGAAAACATAAAACATAAAAGTAATTTCCAAATGATGTACAAATGCTGCAGCACAGTTTGCAATATTAACTGTACAACAAGACAATATATTTGGTAATATCTGGGGGGTGGAAAAAAAAAAGAGTTAGATGTACAGAATTTTGGGGTGAGAACAGTTTGCACCTTTGGAATGAAAGACTTTCTTCAAATAACAGTGTAAAGGTAAATTATGCCTTTTTTAAATCCATTTTTCTCCTCAGGTTGATCATCTTCTAATTTAGACCCACCACAAAGATCTTCCCTGTCATACATCAGCTACCAACTGGAGAGGTTGATGTGGCACATGAAGAAAGTGGAAAGTGGATCTTATCAGATTTAATGCTGTCTAAGGAAAGGGAAACAAACTTGGAAAAACATGCCCTCACAGATAACCATGACTGTTTAACATCACCGTGAGTGACAGAGGACAGAGAGAATACTGTCCCTTCCAAACTGACAGCATGGACAATACTGCCAGCAATCTTATAATCTAAAGATCACTGGTCAATTGGACAGTTGGTATTTTGGTTGTACACTAAACCATAGCAGGCGTGTGGTTTTGATTAAGTATGTGATGAGTTTGTGGGATATTTACAGTTTTGTTACCATTGTACCACAAGGGCAAATATGAATCTTTCTATTTCATGCACACATACTCAGTTCCTCTTTGTGGCGCTCAGTCTGAGCGAAATATTGCCGTAACTCAGCCGTGATATCCATTTTGCTGACATCGTACTCTAACTCGCTTTCCTCCGAGCTCTCAGAAGCTGAGCTGTCTGCTTCATCCTCCATCCGTCTCCTTGTTTGTGTAGGACATCTGTGTGCTGTCTCTTTATCGTGCCAGTCTGCGTAGCGACGTGGCAGGGTGGGAAACACGGGGTAAAAAGCAGGGTCATATGCAGACTGTATGGCCTTGTTGTATGCCCGCCGGTGCCTCTGGAACCAGCTCATAGCCTGCTGGTAATGCTGCCAGTACCGGGTGTACACTGGGTGGGTGTACCACATGTCCATGTCCATGTCCTCCTGACTGTCCTGTATGAGGGGAAAAAAGACCAATAAAGGTCATAATGACTCTTATTACTTTAGAAGGGTAAAACTAATAAAATTAAAGTGGATTGTACCATTTTTAACATTGCATACTGACACATATTATTAGGGAAATATAAATACAAGGAATTAAACACACAAATTAGGTCATAAGTAGAATTGTACTTATGCTGGCTGCATCCCAATCCACCTCTTCCTGGTTCTATATTGCACAATATGACGAGTGGAAGTCATATCATACCCAGACTAGTGCACTTTGTAGGGAGTGACTAGGATAATGAGATGTAGCCATGCTCATCCAGGCTATGCTACTCTGGTTAGCAAATAATGTAATACGTAACGTTGCTCTTACCATCATACCGGTGTGTGTTTGTTTTCTTAATTGAAGATGGAAATAAATAAATAAAAGTTCGTTGAAGGTGCATGTATCACTCCTAGCTCTGATGCTTCCTGTTAATCTACTTCCGGTACACTGGAACTCTGGGAAAATACCCGACATATAAAAATACAAATTCATGTGTCGACCTTACAATATACAGTATGTTATTATAATAATATTACTACTAATAATAAACATATATAAATATTTACTTTTAGTGTTTGTTTGTTTTTTTGACTTGTGTGATATTAAATGAGTATGATGTGTTTGGTTTCACAGGATTTCACTCAGGCAGGCTCTAAAAGAGGAATTTGTCGCCCCCTCTCGGTCAGATTAATACACAGCATCTACTGTTGACAATAGAATAAAAAATTTTATTAAAATTTAATAAAAATGACTAAATATTTAAAAAGCGCACAGATTTGAGATGTCTGATACAATTCTGCTACTATGGTAAAATAAGGCATTTACATGAGCACAGAACCTCAGCCATCAGGCTAGAAACCGCTGACATTAAAATCGAAAATGAGTGATATTTTAGCCTATTAATGGGTTTTAACAGCTTTTAAATTTCACTAAGGCTCAATTAGGGGAGGACTTGGATGAAATGGTGTGTGGAAATATTACTAATAGTCCGATTCTTAACATACATTATATTCCTGTAATATCAACTTCCCACCCGTATTCATACAAATCCCGCTCAAAGTTTGCAATCACACCCTGCTATGATTTGTCATCTCACTGGTGCCTTTGATAAACTAGCCAATAGGGTGCAGGAAGGCGGGCTTTGGTTAAACTTTGAATCCGTATACTAATGTATCCGGTTAAAATGTCGCGCTTTCAAGAAACATTCTGATTGGTCGATTTGACTGTCTGTCAAATGTATCCCATTCAATGCAAGGGGTGGGCTTTGTCTGTGTAGGGGTGGGGCGACGTACGGGGCGTGGCATCTACTCGTGCGTGCGCTGTTGCGTGACGAAAGGCGCGCAACTTGATGACGAAGAACACAAGTGACCTGACGACGGGAAGATGGCGGAGTACCTAGCGTCCATTTTTGGTACAGAGAAAGACAAGTGGGTGAAAAAAATATTTAAAAATAAATAAATTAGAAACCGGTTGGTGGGTTCGCGTGCGGGGAAATCGGATTTCGTTAGCTACAATCAAATGTTTTAATTGTGAAATAAATAATGGATTAAAACGGTAGTTGGAGAGGGCTGGTGATTTTAATTGTCCGTGCTGAGCCGTGCTAATGTAGCGTTAGCTTAGCGAGCAGACTGAGCGGCTTGAACAGGCATGAAGCAGAGAAACGTGCATGACATGAACCACGAGCTAGTTATAATTCACCGCTCTGAGTGTGGTCTGCATTTTGATCCACTATATTGAGTTATAATGTGATGAAAATCGACTCGAACATTGTTTATTGTTATTCCATTTCAATATAGACTTTACACACACACAAACACACCAGGTTATCTCTGTTGTGTTAGCTCACCCATAGCTAGTTATACTTTTAATTTGCATTTAGCCCGAGCTCATTTTAATATACAGCAATTTATTATTTTGTGCTGTCTGACTGGTAACTGTAAAATAATCCCCTTCTGTATAATATCCCACAACGACTCCTTTATTAAACAGTCAACCAAAGCCATATTTAGCTATTGGAACATAACCTTTATCTTGTGCTTTGTGTTTTTTTTTCTTTCTCTTTCTTTTCTTGCATCTCATTCTTCTACTATCACCCAGGGTCAACTGCTCCTTCTACTTTAAGATTGGAGCAT
This sequence comes from Silurus meridionalis, assembly GCF_014805685.1. Taxonomy (NCBI): domain Eukaryota; kingdom Metazoa; phylum Chordata; class Actinopteri; order Siluriformes; family Siluridae; genus Silurus; species Silurus meridionalis. Next base: position 12,895,999 of record NC_060907.1, read on the forward strand.
GTCGACATGGCGATCGCTGTTCCAGACTCCATAATAAACCAACTTTTAGCCAGGTATGCTGTAGTTTCTCTGTAACCAAATTGTACATTTGTTTTCACTGCACTTTTACTACCAGGGGTCTATAGATGGCCAGGAGATGTTAAGACTGTGAATGCACTGGTCAAAGATTTATATACCGGTACATACTGTTTGGGGTCAGTATAATCTGATTTCGATCCCTTTCTCTATGGTCATTCTCTTAAAGCACCTCTGTTGATCAAAATATCAAAAATATACAGCATGATTGGTTGTTGTCCTGCATTTGGGTTGATACAGAGGCAAATCCCTTTTTATCTGAAGTCAATCTGTGCAGGACTTGAATCATGCTAAGAATCTGCCAGTAAATCAAAATTTCTCATCCACTATTACCTTTTTTATATATACATAAATATATCCTTTAATCACCTTGTGTCTGTTCAGTTGACCCACTATCAATCCCTGTTAGTCACAGAAGTGTAGAAATTAATTGCATGGTGGATAATTCTCAGTACAGGCACCAGCACCAGGGGAGTGGTTTACTGATCCGAAGGTTGGGGTTTCAAGCAGCAGTATCGCCAAGCTGCCACTCTTGGGCCCTTAAGCAAGGCCCTTAACCCTCTGTGGTCCAGGGGTGCTGTATCATGGTTGACCCTGCACTCTGACCCCAGCTTCTGAGCAAGCTGTGATATGCATAGAATGAATTTCACTGTGCTGTAATGTATATGTGACAAATAAAGGCTATTCTGTTTTATTCTTCTTTTCTTTTAGTATTGTAGGAGCATTATGGGTATTAATGTCAGATCCAGAAGATTCACTGGCTTTTTTAAAACAATGTGTATTCTGGCTGTCTCCTCTTATATACTTCTACCCTGAGACCTAGTGGATGGACAGCTGTAGACCAATAGGTCATGTCTTACGTTAATCATGCTGCGTCATTAGTGTTCTCTGGGCATGTGTTTGACTGGCGATTTTGGGTCAGGGACTTATTGCAGCTCGGTTGTGACGTAATGGCTCTTGCACCACTAAGATGATCCAACCAGCTAAATGATTCACCATCCAGATAGTATTCAAATTTGCCAAGCCTTCGACTGCTTGGCTATGAAAGCTACATGTCACACAGTGGATTTTATAAAAAAGTGTACCGATCAAATTGCAGTTGTGTATGTATATTATGTGGAAAAACTACATTCACTCTTGAAATAAATAAAACAAGATGTAGACACTTATTAGTAATTAGTTTATAATAATTTTAAAAGAAATGTAAGTCCATAACACATTTGGACCCAACACAGACATTATATAAATGTATATAGAAGAAAACCGTGGAAAAAAATATTACTAATAGACAAAAACGTTAAATCTTAAATCACGCAAAATAAATCATTAAATTTTTGTGTATAAAATGTATTTAAATGTTTTTTTTTTAACTGATTTACATTTGTTGTTTGCTTGCAGTTTTTATCCAATTTTTTTTTTCATTTAATTTTTTTGTTTCTCAATCCACAGACTATCTTGATTCAAAACATTTACCGTAACCCTCAGAACAGTGCTCAGACAGCCGATGCATCTCGCTGTAAGTCTCATTGTTGCACTATTATTGCTATTCTTGTGCTATTGACAGAAACTCATGTTCAAATGCTGCTGTGTGATTCAAAAGTGTTGAAACTGGTGACACTAATTTCTCATCAGTCTGTTAAATACGGTTCCCTTTTTGTTGGTACTGATTTACAGTAAAGCGTGTACTGCTAGTAAATGTTTTGCTGTATTTTAAGGTTCTAATTATATTACAGTTGTGGATGTATTGATGCCAAATTTTCTAAAATCAAACGTTACCAGTGTTTTTATATGTACAGATCAAATATCTAGAGACTGAAAAATGTTTTCATAATATATTAATATATACAATATATGAATATATTCACTTATATTTGAATATATTCAAGTTTTACAAAAGAAATAGTTAAAATGTATATCATTGATTTAGGGTTTTAAGCTTTGATGTTGTAACCAGTTTAGTATTAAATATATAGATGTTTAATCAAAGATCAGTCCAAGTTTATGGTCCCATTGGAGGACATAATGTGTGCTGAACAGTCACACTCCTACATTTGTATGCCTGGAACCCAGAGCTTTCTGGTGGCTGGTGGAGAACCTCAACCACTGAGCTACTTTAGTTCCTAGGATTCTTTTACTTTAGTTATTTAAGAGGTGCACAGGCTTATTATGGATTTGGGAAAGATGCTCTTTAGTTACATTTTAAGACCATTAGGTTTCTTGCATTGTTGACATGTCTTTCAATTTGTCTCTGAATGTGTAACTATTGTTTATGATGTATACAACTTGTTTTCTCATTTTGCATACCACACACTGTTATTTAAGGAAGTAAACAATCAGAATCAAACTTGAAAAGCAAATGATTGGTTGTCTGTGAACAAAGTGCTGTTAGACACTTTTTAACTTCATTCTACATGCAAATCTCTGAAGCGCTTTTGTTCCTAGGTGCCGTGAGCGATGTGGAAATGCAGGAGCATTATGATGAGTTTTTCGAGGTAAGCCTTACACATGCACACACTTACACAATATTTTTGCACATCCTTTTTTTAAATGACCTCAAACCCAATTTTCAGGAAGTCTTCACGGAAATGGAGGAGAAGTACGGCGAGGTGGAGGAGATGAACGTGTGCGATAATCTGGGCGATCACCTCGTCGGCAATGTTTATGTGAAGGTAAGAGGCAGAACGGAGTGTGAAGTGTGTTCTTCTAATAACACTGCAATTATATGTACGTTGATGGCACTTTATTTATCAGCGGTAACATTTATGTTTATAGTTTGATTGATATGGAACATCCATTAGACAGGTTAGTTCTTGTACTCGTTTATTTTACGACAGATATAAGCAGTCACCCACTCATCTACCCCTTTCTTTCTTTCTTTCCTTATTTATTTATTTGTGCAGTGATTTGATATTTGACCAATCAGATCTGAGAATGCTAGAAGTTACTTATTCTTTTACTTACACTAAGTATTGTACAGCCTCAGTGTTCATGTTAAAAAACTGTGCTTTCACCCGTGTGTTTGAGCAGTTTCGGCGTGAGGAGGATGCTGAGAAAGCTGTGATGGACCTGAATAACCGCTGGTTTAACAGTCAGCCCATCCATGCTGAACTGTCCCCGGTTACTGACTTCAGAGAAGCCTGCTGCAGGCAGTATGAAATGGGGTCAGTACAACAAGCTTGATACAATACTCTGAGTTCTAAACTTTACACTTTACAAAATCTTAATTAGATTTTTTTTTAATGGAAACGTAAACACCTGCAGTATGTTGTTTAAGTACTGGTGATGTAAGTACACTTCCTAGATAGATAGAATTAGATCATGGTTGTATTTGAAAGGGGAAACGGTACCATTGACCCTCATAATCACTTCTAACTGTATCAGAAAAGTGCCAGCTGAAGGACAGAACGTGTTTCTCACAGCTCAGATAATGTCAAACCCTCTTCACGCCAGTCGTTTAATCACGGTTTACAATGAGAGTGAATTTAGTGGATACATCGGTTTAACTTATTAAATCCATGTTAACCAGCAACATGATAATATTTAAGTTTTGCTCGAGACAAAAAGCAAGTTTTGTGCAATAGACAGAGATTATTTAATGTATGTTTTTTTCACATTATAAAAGGCAAATGGAAACCAAGTTGAAAAATTCAGTACTTCAGTGCCATTTTTTATGACCAGGCTTCATTTATTTACAATAAAGTCCATCTACATTCAAAACATGGCTTGTTTTTGATTTAATCATTTTTGCTCTTTTAAAAAAGTCTTTATTTTTTTTTTATTCATTTTCAATATTTAGTCAATTACTGAGGGGACAACAGCTTTTTTGGCAAGCCTTCTTCCGACTAGGGCTGAAACAGAGGGGGGGAAAAGTTTATTTTGGTTTATTTAACTTAACATGGAGCACTGAGTTTCCCCACGGACCATTATTACCGATGCGCCACCTGCTAAACTCTGGAGCAAAAATGGAGAAACGGCGAGGAGAAGATTCAGGCAAAAGAAAACAACAAAATTTCCAAACTTTGGGATCATTTTATACTAAAACATAACGAAAACACCGTACAGTGTGTTTATAGATTTCAAAGTAATTTAGTCCATTTTTATTTATACATTTGTATTTGCATTTTCCGTAAATGGGATTAGTTCTCACAGATATTCTTGTATGCAAGTAATGCAATAAAAATAAGATTTTCTAAAAAGAAAACAAATTACTTGTCAATTTAAGAGACCCATCTTATTTTCTCTTGTTTATTTCGTGTTTCTCTTTTCATCTGAATAATCGGTTGAATTGAATTCTCATTTACTAAAATACTCGATAGCTGCAGATTTACTTCCGTCCACATGATATTTTACTCCAGCATGTTGTCTCTTCACAGGGAGTGCACTCGAGGTGGCTTCTGTAATTTCATGCACCTTAAGCCGATCTCTCGCGAGCTGAGGAGGGAACTGTACGGACGCCGTAGGAAAAGGTACAGGAAACATGGTTGAACTTTTGTTTTGTTTTTTTGCAAATGAAACTGTATTGTTAAAAAATAAAAAATTAATCGTAATGAATGTATTTTTTTTTTTAAATGTTTTTATTCTGTTTATGTGTAAAGTTTGACTTGGTGCCTTTTCTCATTTTTAGGCACCGCTCTCGTTCTCGGTCTCGTGAGCGTCGCTCTCGTTCTCGGGACCGCGGCCGCCGTGACCGGGAGAGGAGGAGGTCAAGGGATCGTGAACGTTCCGGGAGGTTTTGAGTCATGTGAACGCTTTTTTGGTTTTTACCCTTCGGTGTAGTGCTCTCCCTCCCCAAAACGACCAGCGTTTGCTTGGAACATTGGACTTTGTTCTGTACCTTACATTTACCCTTTACCCCTCCTCTTTTTTTTTTTTTTTTTTTATTAAGATTACATGAATATGAAAACTCAGTTTCTCAATAAAAGTACATTGTTATTAATTTCGTCCTTGTATTTGGTTTTGTTTAGTTTTGATTGTAGTTATTACTGTGCTTTTTATGACTTGGACAGAGTTGAGCGATTGAAATAATAGTGCGGGTATCATTTGCGTCTGCATAGTTATGTATGTGAATGTACAGATAACGTGTTACAACTTGCAGCTTCTGTCTTTTGACCTGGAAATTAAAACTGTTTGTCAGTCAAAACTTTAAATGGGTTTTATATGTTGGGATTAAGGATTGTTCTTTCACTTGCTTGGTTTAGTAAATACAGAAGAGACCTTTTGTGGTGTGGATACAACAAGAAGAAACTGATTTAATTTAGTACACATTTGGGTGGGAAATAATTAGATATATAATAAATTGCACTAAAAATAAACCAATCCGACATAAAATATTGACCACCTGCCTAATATTGTCAAATCAAATTTTATTTTTCACATGCACATACATACAGGATGTGACATGCAGTGAAATGCTTTTTACGATGGTCCGGCATTGTGTTGGGCACCCTTTTGCTGCCAAACAGTCCTGACCCGTCAAGCATTAACAGCATTAACTTCTTTAGCAATTTGAGCTACTGTAGCTCGTCTGTTAGATCGGACCACATGGGCCAGCTTTCGCTTCCCACGGGCATCAATGAACCGTGGCCACCCATGACCCTGTTGCTGGTTCACCACTGTTCGTTCACGCCACAATCCAACACCACACGAGCTGCAGTTTTGGAGATGCTCTGACCCAGTCGTCTAGCCATCACAAATTTTCACATCAACTTTGAGGAAAAAATGTTCTTACTTGCTGCCTAATATATTTTACCCACTAACAGGTGCCGCCATGATGAGATCAGTGTTATTCACTAAACCGGTCCTAATGTTACAATGTCATAATATGCCAGATCTCTGTATGCTATATATAAACACAAACTTTGTTCTATTATCCCAAGATTGGCTGAAGTGTAATGGCATACCTTTATGAAACACAATCCCAATGTTTAACATGAAAGTTACTTAGTTTTGTTGAGCTTTGCAAATTAAATAATGTTGCTCCATTGCTGAGATGAGAACTGTCTCCCAATAAATATATCCAGCCAGCAGCAACACTGTGGTCTGAAAATGATTAATGATTAACAGCAAACTGGTGTTTCTATAAGTGATTGTGGAGCGAATGTTGTATATAGATGTGCTACATTAAATAAATGTCTACACTTTATAGCAAAATGTTTTAAGAACACCTGAATGTAACCTGTATCTGAAACATCCCTTGTTTTAGATTTTGTCCATCATTGTTGTTATAATAACGTCCACTCATCTGGAAAGGCTTTTTTACTACAGTCTGGAGTGGGGATTAGTGCTCGTTCATACATCAGAGCATTAGTGAAGTCAGACACTTTTGTCAGCTGAGAAAGCCTGGGGTGGAATGAGCATCCCAGTTAATTGTAAAGGTGTTAAGTGGGGTTGAGATCAGCGCTCTATCCAGGACAATCAAGTTTTTGCATTTCCAGCAAAAGACGTCTTCATTGAGGTCACTTTGTGCACACAGACATTGTCATGCTGGAACAGGTTCGATTCTCTTAATTCCGAAGAAGGGGAGTTGTAATGCTCCAAAAATATTTAAAGACATTCAACTCAATCGTGTTCATGGCAGCAGTTTGCAGAAGGATTAAGGTATATGGAACTGATGGGCATGTGTCCACAAACTTTCGGCCATATAGGGTACAGTATGTGGTAGGGGAGTTCCTAAAACATCAATCTAATATTAAAAAGCTTACAAATACATCTTTCACACACTGTTGGTTAATACCCTGTGTACTGAATGTGGCTCTATGTTGAGCTATAGCTCCATGACTGATTTCATCATGTGGGCGTGGCCTCATTGTAATTTATACACGCCTTTCTTTAGACCAATGAGAGCGCTGCTAGATTGTCGCTAAAAAGCGGTCAAAATGCATCGCAAATTCGGGATCTGAATACGATTTTAGATAGGTGGTAAAAACGGTCAATTACTACAAGTAGTTTTGAGGTCAAATTAATAAAATAGCCATAACACATAGGGAAATTAGTTTCCTGCTGGGGCGTGACGTCACCGTCCGGCCCCCTTCTCTTTAAATGTGAATACTCCTGTGTAGTCTGTTCATTCTGTTGAGATCAGAGTCGGTGTGTCTTTTTGTTGATCAATATCGCTGATATCCGACTGTAAAGGTAAACCAGCTTTTTTTGATATGCTAAACATTTAGGAAAATCATATTTTATATTATGTATATAATTACTAAAGGTTTTTATGGCTGATATCTGATTGCATACAATATTAACAATGCTTCATACTCTAATGCTTTTTTTAGTAGTATTATATACAGTTTTATATTGATATACAGTATGGCAGTGTTCGTTTTATTTATACATCTGGTATGTTGGTGAGACCTATTAGTAAGAGCCTGATGAAAAATCACGTTGTGGTGACTCCAGAGTTTCATCATCTCATGATGGCATTGGAAGGACATTTACTGCACGTGTATGCAGTCACTGAGCTGCTCTCGGTATATTTCGGGAAGTTATTTTATTAGCATGAATTAGTTAAATTGCTTAATTAGTTAAATTAGTATTCACAGATTTCAACATTCTCGTTGTTTCCTGAAACGCACATGGCGAATTTTCCTTGATTCCCGGGTCCTAAAGCCCTCCTTGTTTCGCTCAAGTGGGAAGTGTTACTCCTGCAGTATGTTAATGTCATGGTGGATTGTGTACTGTGTGGAAAAAAAACTATAGGAAACAATCTGGCTGTAGTGTTGTTTGTTTTTGGGTGTAGGTCTGCCATTTGCTTCGAATGATTGATTAATTTGCCAAATATTTTAAATTGTAACTAGTATTTTGAGCATCCACTCTGAAGGAGATTAGGAAATAATTGAGAGAGTACTGGTGTTGAATGTTTAACTCAAAATAAACAACAATTGATGCTCCAAAGTCTTATTTCACCAAAAGTTGGTTTGTTCTGGTAAATATTTACACCCTGTTACAAGCCTGTTTGAGCAACCACATAATCTAGGTGGAGCAGAATCATGGTCTGAAAACACTCTAAAGCACTGATTTACTATTGTAAGAGATGCATACTGGACTGGAGCTATGGGTCAACGTGGTTAAAGGACATTGACTGGAACTCACACACACCTTGTCATTACATATTGGCTCTTGGGAGCACATAATTTAGACAAATTATGTTTTAACTACAAACTGAATCGAAGTGGAGATCTTTGATTGGGAACAAGCAGGTTAAGGAAATATTTAGCTAAAATATGACCCAGTTTGCAAAGTCCACTCAAGGAGGCCTTTTCTCACACACATTCAGCACTGCTCTCACCAGTGTGTTCCTTTCAACCCCAATGAATGCATCTATTTGCCTATTAATTTAATTATTAACAATTTAAAATATATGCGTACGTATATATTTTATATGTATATAAAGTATACGTAATCTATTACAAATAACACTAGCACACCTCCTCGTGTAAAACTAACTGCTAATTACCTTTCCTTCACCTGTAAGCAAAATTCAAGTTCAAAATAATTAATGAATTTCATTTCTGCTCCTGGTTAGACGTCTGCACAAGTTCAAAAGCAGATCGTGTCTGATCCATTGGAATAAATCAAATATCCAGTTGTCCCTACTGACTGAGGCTGAAATTCAACCTGTTATTGGGTGTCGTCAAGACTGTAATCCTATAAACTAATTAAACTAAAAACGATAAACTAATACAGTATAAAATGTAATTTTCATGTATTTGAGTAGAGCTCTTGTGATAAAAGAAGACATAAGTTTTTATTATTATTATTATTTGTAATGTATGCAGTTTAACTAGATGTGTTGTAGAACTTCAGAATCTTGGCTTGTACTTATCACAGCTGGGGCATCAAACAGTCTGTGTATTTGCTTTGGGTCGCTGGCAAGGCCAGTCGTGACGCAGTGGTAAATCTACATTTTGAACTTTTAAAGTCCTCTGTTTTTTTCAAAGACTTTGGGTTAGGTAAGGATTTTATGCCATATTACACTATCCATGAACATAAATGCCTTTTATTTCATTAGCTATAGCAAGGTTGTGTCTTTAATTTCATTCCCTTTCCAATGTCTGTTCCTGTGCAGTATTGAGTTGCAGATACCAAGAAGTGCTCAAGATGATTACTTAGTAATGGTAGGCAAAAATAGCACTAGCTGTGTCTTAAAGGAAATGTAACGCATTTATGATTTACAACGTGATATTTTCTTTATTCCTGTGAAGAATTAGCAATTGGTTCCCATGCAGAAGTCGCAGGGGGACTTTACTGATTTTGTAAAAACGTTTTATATTTGTGTCGGGTCAATTATAACCAGTTATATTAATATCAGTTTTTGTTTTAACTCGTAAATAAAAGATAATTTTCAGGAACATTTAATGCTGCATGTTGAAGCAAATAGCAGAAAAGGTGTATAGAGGAAACAATGAACTCTAAGTTACTGAAAACAGTGTAGTATTCGTATGTGGCTGTTAAACGGAGTTAAAACTTTCTAATAACACTGCCATGGCACAAACCTAATTTGTTATACTGGTCCAGATATACATTTTCATACTTTAGGGCAGAGCTGCGATTTTACTGTTCTACTCGGTCTTAAAATGCGCATTGGTGTGTGTATATCTAAGGAGACGAGGCATGCTGAACAGTGTAATGTGTTTTTCCCAATCTGTATAAACAGCTGCTGTGTGCTTCTCATAGGGTGTTACTTATGGTTCACTTCCATATGGTTGCATGCATTGTTGCACTGCATTCACAATCCAATAAAGGATTTTAGAAACAAACTTTATACGTTAACAACTGTGCACAATATTATCATTGATGCTTAAATTTATCCCTAAGTGCTTGATTTCACTTTTAAAAGTAATTGTTTAGGTAGACACAGATGTGCTGACCTTGCCTTGTCAGTTCAGGTCAAGGTAGTCAAGTGTGATGTGTTTTCTCAGACCTGAGCGCAGCGTATTTAGTTTGCACAGCTGTAACAGTGTGCTTAATTCAGATGATTTCCCTTCAGTCAGTTTCCATCCATTATATCTGACCCAGGCTGAACAAGGATTAACCCCTTTCACCAGTCACTGATCATTTCTAGGTCTGTGAATTTGTACTAGGACATATGGTTATCTGAAAAATAACAGTTTCAGTATTCAATTAGATTTTATTGATTTTCTGGTCTGGGGATATTATACACAACAATATTTATGGAAAAGAGAGAAAAATTACACATTTTTAAGATAAACCTGGATGCATAAATAAACATACTGTGAATTAAAACTGGGTAAAAGATGTGATGTAATTTTCCTGGTATTCCTAGTAAAGCTGTTATACAGTATAGCAAGGTGTTGAGTTTTTCCTCCTTTTTTCCCAAGTTTCCTGGCAGTTTTATATTTTAGGCCAGAGGGATTAATGTAATTAGTAAGAAGAGTCTCCAAACTAAATTTTTTCCTAAAGTTTGTATTTATTTGTAGCATCTTTCATTCAGTTGGTTTAAAAGAACTGTTCTTTTTATCTTTTGCAGGGAATTATGCCTTCAGTGCCTTCCACTAAAGAGAATGATCTTTCCAAACCTGTCTGCCCCTTTGCTGGCAAAATGACCAACAGCAACACCAGCGTTAATGATGGACCCTTCCAGAAAAAGGGGAACGAAAACACCGAGATTGATATCGAGAAATGGATACGTCCTGACCTTCCTAGCAAGTGCACATGGCGCCTGGGAGCAGCTCCCACTGATTCCCCACACACACATACCCTTGGGTAAGCATTATTCAGATTACCTCAGTTCAGTAGCTGAAAGTTTTCGGTTTGTAAGCAGGTTGTTGGATAGCTTTGATAGGATTTGAACTACACAGGTTCTAGATGTAAATGCTGTAAAAAAATATTCTCTGGTAAATTTAATTTGTGTTAATAAATTAATTATGATTGCTTTGTTTGGGAACACTTCATGCACCAAGTACCAATCATTCCTAAATGTTCTAAATGCTCGAGTGAAAAATTAGCAAAGATCATATGGTACCAGAAAATGCAGGCTGATAATGGAAGCACAACATTCTATGTAAACCTTTCTTCATTTCACAATGCACTCTCAAATTAATAATCTGGCAGGTAAGTGTTTTAAGATTAAATGGAAAGCAGCAGGAACAGCATTTCCACAGAAAACAACTACCAGAACCCACACATAGATGTGTGTACAAGATGTATAGATAAAATACTGTATAACGCAATGTACTGCTCATTTAAAACTAGTAAAAAAAATAAGTATTTTCTTGTCTCGTCTAGGAAAATGTTAATGCAGACCTGAAATGAGAGAGCCATGTGTTTATTGAACACTTTGTGATATTACACTTTTTAAAAACTAGTTTTAGAAATTGCAGGTCATGCCTCTAAAGTTCTTTAGTTTTCCTTTTACCATTTCCATTTATGACATTTGTCAAGCCTGTTGCACCAGAAAGAGCAGGCTGCTAATGTTTTTCTTTGTGATTCAGCTAATGAAATAACTTAAGTTTCTGCATGTTTTAACCTGCCAGACATTCAAACTATTTCTCAGCCTGCAATAGTATATGCAGTATATTATAGTTTTTGTTTGGCCCCACACAAGTAAAGTATTACTACTTGTTCTAATACATTCTTGTTCTAAGTAACTAATACATTGTGAGAGCCATAGTATGCTCTCACTGAATTACATATTTATTTATTTGTTTATTTTACCATTCAAAGGACAATAGTTCCGAGCATTTTACCCGACATCCTTGGTAAAATTGGGGACACACCGATGGTACGCATTAACAAAATCAACAAAACCTACGGACTCAAGTGTGAGCTGTGTGAGTAGGAAGTCAAGACTACTTTCTTTGAAAAATAGCACATTGCAATATTCAATTAGTTCAGCAGTTTTAGATTGTGTGCTTGTGTGTTCATGTAGTGGCAAAATGTGAGTTCTTCAATGCTGGTGGCAGTGTTAAAGACCGGATCAGTCTGCGGATGGTCGAGGATGCAGAGAGAGCAGGCATCCTAAATCCTGGAGATACAATTATAGAGCCTACTTCTGGAAATACTGGTAATCTGTGCATGTGCATTAGTGTGTGATTAGTGCTGAAATCGGATAATGCCGTTATTATTTATTATTTTGGTAGTTTGACTTGTGTACCCAATGTCTCTGACAGGTATTGGCCTTGCTCTAGCTGCTGCTGTGAAGGGCTACCGCTGCATCATCGTCATGCCTGAGAAAATGAGTATGGAAAAGGTATGACCATCTACAGAAGTGTAATCGTTGATTTGCAGTGTATTAACAGATAGTAGATAAGAAACTAAACATTTTGTGTTTAGGTGGACGTGTTGAGAGCTCTGGGTGCGGAGATAGTCCGCACACCCACCAGCGCCCGTTTTGATTCACCAGAGTCCCATGTGGGTGTGGCTTGGCGCCTAAAGAACGAAATCCCGAATTCCCACATCCTGGACCAGTACCGCAATCCCAGCAACCCCCTGGCTCACTACGACACCACTGCTGAGGAAATCTTAAAGCAGTGTGACGGTTGGTGTCAATTTCCAAAACCAAGCCATTGCGTTTTTATTTGTTAAAGAAATATATTTTTTTCCAACCCTTTACAGTGTTATTAACTTAAATGGTGAATACATTGTGTAAAATGTACATCGACGATCTCTTTGTTTACATAGGAAAAGTGGATATGCTCGTAGCAGGAGCTGGCACTGGAGGCACCATTACTGGTGTAGCCCGCAAGCTGAAGGAGAAATGCCCCAACATTAAGGTGAATTTTAACACATTTAGTTTGAGGTCACCAGATTGTGTATTTAAAATAAACTAGTTAAAGGTTTCTTAGTAAGCTGTGTTCGAGGAAAAAAAGGCTATTGTGGTGAGAGGTTAGTGACCTTACTGTTGTAACTGATAACATGAAATTTCTCCAAACGTTAAAACACCCATCAGGTTGCATCATACCATCTTGTCATGCTGACTATACGTTTGCATACATTTATGGCATTTCCACTAATAAAAAGCAAAGTTCATATTCTGTAGCTATAAAAACTAAGGAATACAGCCTTTCAACCAAAGTAGTCTAACAATAAATAAAAAAAGTGACTGGATTTTTTTTTTTAAATGGATAAAGACAAGAAAGGCTCTGTTTTGTCAGATTATTGGTGTGGACCCAGAAGGATCCATTCTGGCTGAACCAGAGGAGCTAAACCAGAGTGATAAGACACAGTATGAGGTGGAGGGCATTGGATACGACTTCATTCCTACTGTGCTTGACAGATCTGTGAGTAAATGCTTGCATAAACACACACAAACACACCCATATGTAAACACACACCCACTTTTAAAAATAGCTCTTTTAGATAACGATGTTGGATAAGATCCCAAATGGTATGGTGACTTTGCAAAACATGGTGGGAAGTATGGATATAGTTTGAACAATAAAGAAATACATTTCTAAATAAAGATTTTTTTAGAAATACTAACGGTTCTCTAATTGCTCCAAATCAAGTTTTTAAGTACCATATATCAATTTCCGGACTATTAAGCGCACCCTTATATAAGCCATTTATATTTATAGGAATTTGACAAAGATTTTTATTTTGAACATAAATAAGCCGCACCTGTCTATAAGCTGCATGTGTCTACACTGAAACTAAAGAGCTTTACACAGGCTTTAACGAAAGACAGTGTCTGTTACGCGGTGTAACGGGTGAAATATGTTGTGGCTCATTTAAGAGCAGAGCGGCATTTTGGGAATAGCCTGCCACCGCAAGTATTACTGCATGTGTGTAAGACAGAGGAATATGTCCTTATTATTTTCTGATGCTCATTTCTAAGTTTCTTTGACTAACCCGTGACGCTGTTGCTAAGAAAAATAAAAAGCAAGAGTTTTGGAAATCTGTCTGTGCTTATATGATTTCTGTTGCAACTGGAGTTAGTGAGCTCTCCCATGACCCAGACTCGACGCTTACAACGGCTTGTATCTAAACAGTAGCCCACCAAGAAAGTCATTGTTCACTGTCTTCTTCCTTCCTTTCACAACTATTTCTCTTTAGAGAGTTTATCTTTTGTCATCGTCGTGCGTTTAAAAATCAAGTTTTTCTCCCTGTGCCGTGCAGCTCAGAACACAGGTGAGGTGCGCGTTTTTTTTTTTTTTTTTTTTCCCCGTTTCCTTTTGGAAATTTCATTGGTCTAATGTTATATCGCTCAGTTTTTTGGCTTGAAGCTTGTGAAACCGGGGTTCAAAACGTGGGAAAAAAGTAGCGGCTTATAGTCCAGAAAATCTTTGATATCTGTACTCTATCACAATATTTAGATTTTGGGAACCTTTTGGTTTAGTGCATTTTAGTGTGAAATATGTAGTGGAGTAAATACACATGAATACATTTTGTACGTAAAATGATTTCACATTGTAAAACCATAACATTTTTGTTTCTCATGAAAGTTTGTTTGGATTAAGGGCCTCATTGTGACCCCAACAAGAAAAACCTCCTGCTTTTTAAAGGTCGGATAATTAAACTGTAGTTCTTGTAAATCAGTACTTTTAGTTTAATCCTAGAGCACAAGAGGAGTTATTTTATGTTTACTGAGGTACTATTTAAGCAGTGTATTTGTACTTTTACTTAAGTACAGGATGTTTTTGAACATCTCATATTTGTTATTTAATCTCTTTGCTAGACTGTGGGTTCAAACCTGGTTGGTTTCTTCTTTGATTTCTTTTTTCCCCTAAAATATCAGTGTCCTTATGATTTTGAAAAATATATAATGTTAATTTATTAATTTCTCTGGCAGTTAAAGACCAGATCCTTCAAACATGCAGAATACTATGTACTTGTGTTTTTATATTGTTCTTTTGTTTGGCCATTTGTTGACTTATTGTAGTCACCTATTTTGAGTTAGTATTTGATTTCTACTAGAGTGTCTTTTATATGCTCTGCATTAAGTTCTGTTTCATTGAAAATCGCAGGTTTAATTATTACTACCGTATTTTTCGGACTATAAGCCCCTACTTTTTTCCCACGTTTTGAACCCCGCTGCTTAAACAACGAAGCGGCTAATTTATGAATTTTTCCTGGGTTTTTTCCGGTTTCACAAACTTCAAGCCAAAAAACTGAGCGACATAACATTAGACCAATGAAATTTCCGAACGAAAAAACGCACCTCACCTGTGTTCTGAGCTGCACGGCATCGGGAGAAAAAAAGTTTTTTTTTAAACGCACGACGATGCCAAAAGATAAACTCCCGAGAGAAATAGTTGTGAAAGGAAGGAGGAGGACAGTGAACAATGACTTTCTTGGTAGGCTACTGTTTAGATACAAGCCGTTGTAACACGTTGAGTCTGGGTGAAGGGATAGCTCGCTAACTCCAGTTGCAACAGAAATCATATAAGCACAGACAGGTTTCCAAAACTCGTGCTTTTTTTATTTTTCTTGGCAACAGCGTTACAGGTTAGTCAAAGAAACTTAGAAATGAGCATCAGAAAATAATAATGACATAATCCTCGTCTTGAACACACACAGTAATACTGGAAAAATGCAGTGGCATGCTATTCCCAAAATACCGCTATGCTCCTAAAGGAAGCGCAACATATTTCACCCGTTACACCGTGTGTAACGTGTCTTTCGTTAAAGCATTAGTGTAGACACCTGCGGCTTATTTGTGTTAAAAATAAAAATATTTGTCAAATTCAGTGGGTGTGGCTTATATATGGGTGTGCTTTATAGTCCGGAAATTACGGTAATTCTATAGGATTCAAGTGAAGATTACTGGATAGCAATTTTTAACCCTGTGCCTGTGTGTGTGTTTTTTTGAAAGGTGGTGGACAACTGGTACAAATCCAATGATGAGGAGTCATTTGCAATGGCTCGTATGCTCATAAGAGACGAGGGCCTGCTTTGTGGTACAGTACACACTGAATTGTTTCCCTGAAAAGTAGACACTTGATGAATTTTTTTTTTTCCCCAGATCAATAACACACAGTGAAAATCAATTTAGCCTCAATCCTTCACGTTATTCATAGTTTTATACCTTATGTCTTTAGGTGGCAGTTCAGGCACAGCCATGGCAGCAGCGGTGAAGGTGGCTAAAGAGCTGAAAGAAGGGCAGCGCTGTGTGGTCATTCTTCCTGACTCTATTCGCAACTACATGTGAGTAGAAAAATTCTAGGTTGTCTCAGAGAAAATGAGGGATGATTCAGGATTATTATTTGAGAAAGATTAATGATAAAGGGACAAAAGACATGGAAAAATATATATAATAGCAAAAAAGCTGAGATCAGTTTTTTTTTTGTTTTTGTTTTTTTTACTATTTTTGCTATTATATAAATATGTATGTATACATGTGTGTGGTGTGTTTTTTTTTTTTTTTTTTTTTTTTTTTAAGGATATTATTAGACAATAAGCACCAAATCTTTGTGTGGTTCATGTCTTTTGTCCCTTTATCCTTAATCTTTCTCAAATAATAATCTGGTGGGATTTTTTTTTATTTTTTTTGCATATAGAAAGGATTAACCCAATCACGATTAAAGTTCTACCTTCTTAGGTAAAACCATCAAAAATTCCCCAATCGAAAAATCTTTATTTATTTTTAACATATATATTTGTATAACTAACCATAGGATGACATGTAACTACACTGTTTCCACTTATTTGGTTTGAATTTGATGGTGGTTTGTAAATATAAAAAGATCTTTTCGATGAGTTGCCATAGTTACTTTTTGCTTTTGTTATTTTAACTTTGTGCATGTGTATCTTGTTGTTCTAAAATAATTAATATTTTTTACAATTTAGGTCCAAGTTCCTAAGTGACAACTGGATGTTTCAAAAGGGATTCCTCACTGCAGAAGACTTCATGGTTAGGAAGCCCTGGTAAGCACTGCATGCTTTATGGTGTTACACATAAGTGATATCAGTTATGTGCATTAAGTAGCTTTAGAAAATTTCAGATGAAGCTATTAAACAAAAAGCACTTTAAACAAGGATTTCTCTCTCTTTCTCTCTCTCAGGTGGTGGAATCTCAGATTACAGAGTTTAAACCTTTCAGCTCCTCTCACTGTGTTGCCCACAGTCAGCTGTCAAAAAACCATCAAGATTTTGAAAGAAAAGGCATTTGACCAAGCACCAGTTGTAGATGAGGCTGGGTGGGTGTCTTACTCGCACACATATACACATTAATGCTAGGGGTGCAGAATGTTTTTTGAACACTGAATTTAAATGGTAATTACTTAAGATTTGAAAAACATGTAATTCAAACAATATGACATACACAAAGATATACAGATATATAAATGTGTGTGTGTTTGATAAAACAAATTACTGTTTAAATGACAAGTTTTTCAAATCTTAAGTAATTATGTAAATTAATACTGTTCAAGTTTTTAATACTCTAATCAGCATGAGCATATATATGCGAATTTACGTTTATTATTAGTAAAACGACACTCAATATAGATCACGAAGACCAAATATACTTTTAAATGTTTTAAAGTAATTATGGTGCTTTAAATTACGTAAATCATCAGGACACCAAACAAAACTTTTCCTATGTTTCCACATGGACGGTTTTAATTTTAGTGATTTGAGACTTGATGCATAAGTAAAACAAATGTTTAATGATTAAAAATTATTTTCTGGTCTAGTAATAAAAGGATGTCATAAATAAATGTGTATTGCTTTGAAAGTTGTAATTTTGCCGTTGAACTTAATTTTTTAATTTATAATATATACAGTAATCCCGTGCTTTAACGCGGTTTAAATTTAATGCCCCCAGTTTAGCGCAGAATTGCATTTGCCAGTCATTTGATTCGCTGATTTTTCCAGTTTCTTGCTGATTGCATGATAGACTTATAGGGAATTGTTTTTATGGAGTTTTAGTTTGCAATAATGTCATTTATTAATAATAAAATTAAGAAAACTGTTAATACAGTACTGTATACATAAAATAGCATTTTTTGGGGTGCCATTAACGGGGTGTGTGTGTAATATATAGATATCTCACACACACACTATTAAAACTACTACAGAGTAACTAAATGTAAATTACTTTTAAAAATGACTGACCTGTTTTTCCTCTCTGGTGTATTAGGGTTATTCTTGGTATGGTCACACTGGGGAACATGTTGGCCTCTCTGCTGGCTGGCAAGATCAAACCATCTGATCCTGTCAGCAAAGTGATCTACAAACAGTTCAAACAGGTTTATTAAAATTTCTTTATTAGCCTTGTACTGGCCAGTGTTATGCTAGGCAAATACCTGAATTACTAACATGAAGTCTCCTGTTCCCAGATTTGTCTAACCGATAACCTTGGAAAACTTTCTCGCATCCTGGAGACTGATCACTTTGCCCTGGTGGTGCACGAGCAGATTCAGTGTAAGTGCTCGGTATTTTAAAACATTTTGGCCTCCCATTTCTACCCCATACTAAGTAAAAAATATATATATTCCCCAGATTAGGACATTCAAAGGTTAAAATAGTTTACTGCTTGTGTCTTGCACAACATGCTGGTTGGAAAATTAATTGTCGCCCACTCCCACATTGCAAAATAGGTTTGGCCCAGCGATGGGCCAAACATCCCATTCGCCCAAATACAGCAATGAATTATGGTTCATGACTGGACCATTTCTGGTTTCTAGAACTCAGGCCACACATGGTCCGTGGCATAGCAATATCTCAGCCAAATTTATAACTATATCTGGCCTGATTCTGTTCCTATGTAGGAAATAACAAGTGGGTTTCATATGTCACCCTCAATAAAACCTTAATCTAGCCACTTTATACACACCCTTGACCCAGATGAAAAATACTTCGATTTCCTTTTCTGTGGCTGCAGCTGTCAAGTGGTTATGCCATTGAACTTTCTGACAAAGTTAACTCGTACTCGCTCTACAATCCAAAAAAGCAATGTCAAACTAAATATATATTTAAAAAAAAATTCAATTATCACTTACCAAACTTTGGTTTGGTCACTTTGCTCCAGAGTTGAAAAGTTCAGGACGGTTTGTGAAGTGCAACCTCAAGAGTGCATTAGTGTTCGCCCACTTCAACAGTACTGGTTCAGAAAGTCGTTTTCTCGTTAGATAATTTTTTTTTTTAAACCATTTAACCAAGCCAACCAGCTAAATCGCAAGATTACACACTTTCAACTAAATTACACAACAAAATATCTTTGACAATAGAACAAAAAGACAAAGGTACAAAAAAGTGTGTGACACTACAATTAGGTTAAAATTGCAAACCCATGAATTATTGTGTTTTTTTCAGATTTGACCTGATTGGTAGATTTATTTATTTATTTGTCATAATAGGAGAAGAAATGTGTGAAAATTGGCCTTGTCTTGTGCATGAAAATGTTTAGAGAAAATATGGTTATTTATTTATTATTGATTTATTAAGGGTTTTACAATTAAATTACTATTTTTATCCTGAAAATTATTATTTTGATGAAACCTTGTTGATAGAGCAATAAAACCATGTTGCAAACCGGAATAGGAGAAACAGCTTTGTGTTTGAAAATATGTTCACTTTATCTGAAATTACTTCCTAACTGTTTGATGAGACTTGTCACTCATATGTGACCCACAGTTCTATATTTTACATCTTGGCCAAATAATACACTTAACAACTGGCCCATATCTTATTTGATGTTTTAAAGACTGTTCCATCTCCACCATAAACGGGCCATGTTTGGTTCACATGCTGTATGCCAGTGCTGACTGAATGCCAGCTTTGCCAGCTTCATGACAAATCAGGGCCTACCCTGGCTGTCTAAGCCATTGTGACACCAATTTGTTTGACACTAGTGCCAGTTTTTTGGCCATGGATAAAGTTAATGTGTCAGCTCTGGATATACACTATATTGCCAAAAGTATTGGTCACCTGACCTTTCCTGATGTATGTGGTTCTTTTCCAAACTGTTACCACAAAGCTGGAGGCGTCTTTCGATGCGCTATAATAAAATTATGCATTCACTTGAACTTGGAAACCCAAACCTGTTCCAGCATGGCAATGCCCTGTGCACAAAGTTAGCTTCATGCAGATATGGTTTACATGCATTGGAGAGGAAGATCTTAAGTGGTCTTCTATAGAGCTCTGATCTCATCTTTACTGAACACCTTTGGGATGTATTGAAATGCTGACTGCACCCCAGGCCTCCTCACCTACATCAGTAACCACCTTTTGTAACACCCTTTTGGCTGAGTGAACACCCATACATCAGCTTCCCAGAAGAGTGAAGGGAATTATAAGAGCAAATTGGGACTAAATGTGGATGCAATGCTTTAAAATCATATACCATTTTAATGACCAGGTGACCCAAAACCTTTGGCAATATAGTGTACCATCCAACCAAATGAGCACGGTCATTTTATCTTGCTCATAAAATTGTTTGATGGTAAATAATATTTGGCACTCGTAATCCCTACATGCAACATGTTCTGATATGACTGAATGATTACATAATGTGCTTTTAGAAAAATGTTTTCAATCTAAAATACCTAGATTTTTTGTATTGCCAGTTAAACCCACACCAGAATTTAAAGATTCCAATTGTAAAATCAAAGTCAAAATAAGTCTGTTGCTGGCTGTGGTACTCAAAGCGAACACCTGAATCAAAATCCATTATCTGATAAAAACAAACTAGATGGAAACTTGTGCATTGTTTTTGACTTCTGAACAAATAAACAGTGGTACAATGCACATTAGAAAATACATATTAATCTATTAGTTGAGCAAGTGCACCCAGTCACATTCAAAAACTAATTTTGATCAGCAGTTGCTAGTAATGTAGCTCTTGGTTGAGTAGGGTGACATGAATAATGACAGACTACAAAGTTTGATGTGACTACATTTAATTGATGTTTTTTAGAGTGAAAGGGAAGTTGGAGTTTACATATAATTATCAACAAAGTTTTCATTCAGCAGAGAGTATTTCTGCTAAAAGTCAAGCCCAACAACAAATCCAAGACCTGAAAACTCACAATTCTGGGAACTAAAACAAAATGGGCATATTAGATATTTGTAAAATAGCAACATTTAAATTAGAGTGAATGAGAGCTTTATAAAGCTGAATATTTGTTTAATTACTGACGTATGGATAGTGTTAGTTCTCACTCTCCAGTGTTCTGTATTGTTGAAAGATTTATGATCAAACTCTTGATGTCACCCAAATAAGGATGGGTTAGCCTTTTGAGTCTGGTTCCTCTCAAGGAAAATGCACACCATTCACCCTAACTGTTGATTTATGTAAAGCTGCTTTGAGACAATTTTTTTTGAAATAGAAATAAACTTGACTTGACTTGACTTGACTTGGAGCTTTGATGATAATGCTACGCTCCTATTTTTGCCTGTCTTTTTGGGTAATGTGTTTATTTAAATATACAAAGTCCATGTTTCCTTATCTCTTAAAAAAAAATTATGGCCTTTTCTTTCAGATTTAACAGATGGGTCCACCGTAATGAAGCACATGGTATTTGGAGTTGTGACAGCCATTGACCTGCTTAACTTTGTTACGGCTCGTGAGAAACGTGAGCGATCCATATCAGAATGCAGTGAGAACTGAGCGTCATCTCAAAGTTCTGGGGCATTAGTGAAACATTGTTGATGTTCAAAGAGTTGTAGATTTTGCTTCTTTTGTAATTTGATGGTTTTGATCTGTCAAAGATATAAAAGAACTGAGAAAATGAGCAAAGGCAGACTAAATTGCAAATTGTTATACATAATTATTTGCTCACATATAAAATAAAATCTCAAATTAGGACGTTTAGGTAAACTAATTCGAATACATTGTCCTAAATCCTTTTTGTTTTGAAAGATTGTCTTTCACTTGTGTGTTATGTTGCATTTTATTGTCATGAATTTTATTAAATGTTGCTGTTTACAATGCTGTAAAAGTGAATATAAAAACTTGGATACGTGTTATCATGCGAAATCTTATTTTTTCCCATCTGAATAAATGTCATTTTCCAGATAAATGTTTTTTGTTGTCAAGAAATTTTTTTAAACTGATTACCACTAATGTTTTAGTAATGTTTTTATATTGTTTAAATAGTTTTTGGCTGTCCAGAGTCCAATTATTTGATTGATCCTGCAGCATATTTTAATGGAGATAACTGTAAGTCCATTTTATGTGCTAATAAAAGAGCGCGTCATTTTCAGTAAATGTTTTTATCCCAATCTGGGTTGTGGTGGATCTGGAGTCTGTAACAGGAACTGTGGGTGTGAGGTGGCAATACTCCTAGGATGCCATGTCTTTCCATTAGAGAGCACCATGCACACACTTTTCACACATTCATTCACACATTTAAGCACACTTGAGCATAGTCAGTACTAGGAATTGAAAAACTACTGTGAGTGGAAAAATTTCACACACACAGTAAACCAAGTTA
Organism: Silurus meridionalis; assembly: GCF_014805685.1. Taxonomy (NCBI): domain Eukaryota; kingdom Metazoa; phylum Chordata; class Actinopteri; order Siluriformes; family Siluridae; genus Silurus; species Silurus meridionalis. The sequence continues at coordinate 12,918,411 of NC_060907.1, forward strand.
TAATATAATATAATAATAATTATAATAATTAGTTTTTATTTCTGAGGGCTTGGTTTAAAACTGGTCATTAATATAATCTACATTGTGTAACTTTCTGAAGTGGATTTATTTAATTATTTTAAAAAGTTTGATTTATTAGCTTTTGATTTATTTATCATCAAATAAATGAAACTCTAATTTTATTTAGCTTGCAAAGGTCCATGTTTGAATAGTAAATTTCTTTAGCTTTTGCTAATTCCGGTATTAATTTTAAAGTTCTGTATTTTTAAGCCCCAGGTTTTAAAAAATTACCATAGAGACTAGTCATAAGCCTTTTGGATGATCAAGCATAAGGTCTATGGATGCAGACTTTTTATTAGCAACAGGGTACAGTTGCCTTCTGCTCACTGTTCAACCCATTGAGGGGAAAAAACTGAGCAATCAAAAGCTGCTGAGCAAGATGAAAATGTGTCCAGGGTTTAAAGGCCAATGATATCCAGCCTCTGAATGCCCTGATGAAAAACACCCAACCAGTCAATTTGGCTGATGTTTGTTGGAGCCATGGGCTTTGTTTGATTAAAAAAAAAAAAAAAAAAAAAAAGACCTCACTGGTGCATTTTGGTTAAGCCTTTACATGGGTGAGGCAAATGTCCCAATGATTATCTAAAGGCTGCCATCAAATCTGGGATCCAGGCAAAAGTTTAGGAAGGTCTATACTTAATTTTTATTATTTTCAACATCGTACATTAATACTGAAGACATCCAAACTATGAAAACATACATGGAATTATGTAGTAAACAAAAAAGTGTTAAACAAACCTGACAATTCTTAGATTGTCCAAAGTACTTGCATTTAGCTTTAATGACAGCTTGACAAACTCATGGCATTATTTACATTATTTATATATATATACTGCACACACACATATCCTTCTTTGGAGTAAATGTACTATAGTCAGTCTATCTACTGCCATGCTTTCTCAAGGTGGTAAGAGAATGGAGAAAACTGAAGAAAACTCACACGTGTGCAGTTTTAGTAAACGCCAGGAAGCATGTGCCTACAAATTAATATAGATATTGATGCAAGATATTTAATTTGTAAAACCATAACCTATAACCTATTCCAATTTTCTCCAGCCATTTTACTTCCATCTCTCTGCTCAAGTTTGTTTTGGCAGCTATGGCCAGATTGTCATCAGTACATTATGCTGACTCTACCACTCTCTCCATGAGCTCATGCCATTCCACATGGATCCAATCGTAAGCCCTCTTTTCAGGCTCATTCTTTATATAAAGACAGACTGTGGCTATTCAGGGTAGCACACACCTTACGACAACCCTGTCTGCGCTTGGATCCTTGCACAGACTCCATTTAACTCCCTTTTCAACACTTATTCTTTTTAAGCAGGCTCTTTTGAGTGTCTTTTCGAACACAAAGACTCAAAATTGGACCAAGCTTGACCAAGCAACATCAAGCTGAGTAATTATGGATATTGCCATTCAGTACCCATGGTTCAGACGTGCCCTGAACAGCCCCTCTCGCCTTTTTGACCAGCTCTTTGCAGAAGGTCTATTTGATCATGACCTCTTCCCTTTCATGTCATCCACCATCAGCCCTTACTATCGCCACTCCCTCTTCCGCAGCTTTTTGGACTCCTCCAACTCTGGAATTTCTGAGGTAAGGGGATAGAAAATAGAGGTTTGATAGATATTTCAGGGATTATTTCAGTCATAAAGGCTTTCACTGCTCACAACATGCACAACACCTAAATTATGAAGGGCTAGTTCAAGAGTGGGAGCAGGAAAAACTTTAAGTTATGCTAAGCATTGGGCCTCCATGTATATTAGGTTAAACGATAAGCTATTAATGTGTGAATTAGTGCAACCTTCTGAAGCTGCTATTGTTGTTGCTGAAGGAATGATTTCATTTCTAAGGTGTTCTCAAAAGCTGTTTTAACTCAGACCACAGTGTTTATAGTCTATTATAAATCTGCATTATACCTAAACTAGATTATTTTAATATATTGCATCTCTTCTTATTTTCCCAGGTGAGGTCTGACAGGGACAGGTTCATGGTTTATCTGGATGTTAAGCACTTTTCCCCTGAGGAGCTCAATGTAAAAGTGTCAGATGACCACGTGGAGATTCAGGGCAAGCATGGGGAGAGACAGGTGAGTGCCTATGTTAGTGAACAGTATACAGTCTCATTTTATTTGAACAAATATTTTTTTCTAGAACAACAAATTGTTTGTCCCAATGATTACCTAGTTGTTTTGCAGTGTAGATTTATTCATTACTAGAGATTTAAAGCACTTTTGTACGTCGCTCTGGATAAGGGCGTCTGATAAATGCCGCAAATGTAAATGTAAATGTAAATGCAACAATATTTCGTGAAGGGTCCTTCAGTTGTGTAGAGAAAACCCAATTGATAAACCCATTTATATATGCCAAACAATCTAATTGGTGTAATATAGATTCTGATTGTATTGGTCTATAGTGGCTTTATAATTAATGGATTAGTTCAATCATTGTTAGTTAGATATGATTCATTACGTCAGCATGAATGAAATAATAATGGACCTTTCATGGAAGTGATTTAAAAGCATAGCTGGATAGGAAATTGAGGTGACAAGGTTTAGTGTGCCACCCACATGGACCTGCATTTGACCACTGTTAAAATGACCCACAGGTTCTTTCTGCAAAATATCTTTATTTTTATCAACAGTTCTGAAATGATTTGCATGTATGAATAAAAATACTTTTTATGTTTAGTGGGTAATATGAAAAATGCAATGAGTCCCAATTCTGTGGCATAAATACCATTTTCTGTTTTTGGAACAAATGCCACAGTCTTACCAGATGTTAAATACAACTATAAAAATATAAAATGTATGTTCTAAATGTAAATTAAATCAATACGTTTTAAGTTTTTAATACTCTAATCAACATGGGCTGAAAAATATGGATACTTTATGCAATGTATGTTTATTATTAGTAAACGTATACTCAACATGAAAACAAAATATTCTTGTAAATGTTTAAAATGTAAATATAGTGTTTTAAATTACTTAAATCATAAGGGCACCAAATGGAACTTATGCTATGAAATCTAAGTACAGAAAGGATGTCATGAATAAATAAATTATATTTATTTATGTATGTATGTATTTATTTATTTATTTATTTATATTTTTAATTTAAAAAAATGTTCCAAATTAATTTACGTTAACTCTTTATTGACGGCAATCATTTGTAGCCATGAGACTCATTCCTAAATAAACCTTTTGTAATTACTTAGTTCCAAGGTGGATAAATAGTTTGTTCTGTCCAGAAATCTAGAATTTAAAAACATACAAAAAAATGTCTTCCTATGTTTTCTGTTCCCGCACTTCGGTCTGTTTGCTTTTCTGCGTCATTTAATTTAACATTCTTTTTACCCTCTATAATCACCCCATCCACATTTCATGTATGTTTTAAGGAGTGAACAATAATAAAAGAAACAGCTTGGAATGTTTTCACAAGATTGACGTAGTCTCTGCGTCATAGGTGAATGTCACTGTGGGAGTTGGTGAAGCCTTGTGGATAATGTTTTACAAGTTAAACAACACATTAACATAGATCTGGCTCAGCATATGTATATGCATATTTGTTCATGCTGTTTGTCTAGCAATTATAATAATTGCCATCATTTTATTAGTCATCAGAAATTGTGAGGGACTGTGCTTCATATATTAAATTGTCCTCAGTTAGTATTATGTTATTATTAAACAATACTGTAGATATACAGTATAACCTATATAAATATATATACATTTATATAAGTATATGAAAAACCTACAAACACAATGTGTTCGGGTTTGCAGTCCCTGCAATTGATCCATTCTCTGCTATTTATTCATCCCCTTGCTTATCTGCCTTTCTTCTCCTTTCTTCTCCACCCTTTTCTACAGGATGACCATGGCTACATCTCACGAGAGTTCCGCCGCCGATACAGTCTACCCTCTAATGTTGATCAGTCAGCCATCACCTGTACACTTTCAAGTGATGGCCTGCTCACCATTTGTGGCCCAAAAACAGGTGGCTCAGATTATGGCCATGGAGATCGCACCATTCCCATCACCCACGATGGCAAACCCAATCCTGCCCCTTCCTCTTAGAAATGTGGATGTGGGGTCATGCACATGGCTCAGCAGGGGCTCTAATTGTTGAGATGATTCTAATGTAGTATAATGGTGAGAAATAGATTAAAATAGAATGAAAGGGCAGTAGTTAGAAAGTTCTTTTAGATCTGACCACTCGAAAATTAGGAAGCTGATTTACATTTCTGCAAAAAAATTTCAAACAAGAATAAATATGTTCGGATGCAAACTTAGTTTCTGTGAAGTATGGTTGTGATGGTGCATGAGGTTCTATACAATCCAGCCTCTTAACTCTTCTTCCCTACCTGTGTATGAACTTTTCTCTCTTTAGATTGTGTGTCACCTGGCCTTCTCTGCTCTCTCTTCTAACCTTGTTCTAAAGAAATGCCCCTCACCCAAGGCATGTACAAAAAATATATTATCTCAATAAATTTGTATTATTAACCAAAGCAAAAAAATGTTGCCTTGTGTTTTTCCATTGTGGATCCAAATTCCCACAAAAGTAAAACATAATGTGTTTTTTTTTTTTTTGGGCCATTGTAGACCATTTGCCTCAATGTTCAACATGGTGTGCTTTTTTTAAAATGCTTTTTTGCTCACCTCAGTTATGTTATGTTATGTTATGTTATGTTATGTTATGTTATGTTATGTGTTGTGCTAGTTTGTTTATTTGAGATACTGTAGAGATTCTTGATACTCTGAACCAGTCTTGTTATTCTGGCTCAGTGACCTCAGCATTTGAAACACCCATACAAGCTCATCTAACACAAATATCCATACCATGGTCAGTCACTAAGATTGAATTTTGTCCAGTCTGATGTTTTATGTGGCCATTACTGGATGTTCTTGACCTGTCACTAAATAATTATATGCATTGAACTGTGGCCTTATGAACATCTGACTGGATAATGTCATCAATGAGGTGTACTGGTGTTCCAGATAAAATAGTCTGTCTTTCATCCTGACACATATTGATATCTGAAGCCCATGAAAAGCTAATACATTTATATATTTACATTCATATTTTTTTATATTGAGAATGAGACAAAACAGTGTGATAACTGATGACTCTGATTCATGAACTATTATCAATCAATTCCAATCGTAATCAGATTGTATGGTACATGTTAATCAATCAAAACAAGGAACATATAAATAATTATTATTGCTTATTTAAATGCATGAGAAAACAATTAATAAGCACTTTGGATAAGGTACTCGAGAATAAAAAAATGATGTACTTTCTCATCCGTTACTATATATATATATATATATATATATATATATATATATATATATATATATATATATATATTTGTATGATACAGCTGCAAATAAGTAGCTATAAATCAGCTAGAATTCTGACCTTCAAAGACCTGTTAGTCTGCCTTTAAAATGTCCACCTCCACTACATTTATTATCCTAAATTAGATGCACCTGTTTGAGGTCGTTAGCTGCATAAAGACACCTGTCCACCCCATACAATCTGTAAGAATCCAACTACTAACATGGCCAAGACCAAAGAGCTGTCCAAAGACACTAAAGACAAAATTGTACACCTCCACAAGGCTGGAAAGGGCTACGGGGAAATTGCCAAGCAGCTTGGTGAAAAAAGGGCCACTGTTGGAGCAATCATTAGAAAATGGAAGAAGCTAAACATGACTGTCAATCTCCTCGGACTGGGGCTCCATGCAAGATCTCACCGTGGGGTCTCAATGATCCTAAGGAAGGTGAGAAATCAGTCCAGAACTACACGAGAGGAGCTGGTCAATGACCTGAAAAGAGCTGGGACCACTGTTTCCAAGGTTACTGTTGGTAATACACTAAGACGTCATGGTTTAAAATCATGCATGGCACGGAAGGTTAACCTGCTTAAACCAGCACATGTCCAGGCACGTCTTAAGTTTGCCAATGACCATTTGGATGATCCAGAGGAGTCATGGGAGAAAGTAATGTGGTCAGATGAGACCAAAATAGAACTTTTGGGTCATAATTCCACTAAACGTGTGTGGAGGGAGAAGAATGATGAGTACCATCCCAAGAACACCATCCCTACTGTGAAGCATGGGGGTGGTAGCATTATGCTTTGGGGGTGTTTTTCTGCACATGGGACAGGGCGACTGCACTGTATTAAGGAAAGGATGACCGGGGCCATGTATTGCGAGATTTTGGGAACAACCTTCTTCCCTCAGTTAGAGCATTGAAGATGGGTCGAGGCTGGGTCTTCCAACATGACAATGACCAAGCACACAGCCAGGATAACCAAGGAGTGGCTCTGTAAGAAGCATATCAAGGTTCTGGCGTGGCCTAGCCAGTCTCCAGACCTAAACCCAATAGAGAATCTTTGGAGGAGCTCAAACTCCGTGTTTCTCAGCGACAGGCCAGAAACCTGACTGATCTAGAGAAGATCTGTGGAGGAGGCCAAAATCCTCCTGCAGTGTGTGCAAACCTGGTGAAAACTACAGGAAACGTTTGACCTCTGTAATTGCAAACAAAGGCTACTGTACCAAATATTAACATTGACTTTCTCAGGTGTTCAAATACTTATTTGCAGCTGTATCATACAAATAAATAGAAAAAATCATACATTGTGATTTCTGGATATGTCTCTCACATCGGACATGCACCTACAATGACAAATTTCAGACCCCTCCATGATTTCTAAGTGGGAGAACTTGCAAAATAGCAGGGTGTTCAAATACTTATTTTCCTCACTGTATATATATATATATATATATATATATATATATATATATATATATATATATATATATATATATATATATATACACGTGTATGTCTTCAGTAACATTTTTAATGGTATTTCAAAACATATGGCTATTTACAAATGTGACCTTATACAACATAATGCATAGTCCTTTGGTTTTTTTTTTAGAGACTTTACATTTACATAATTCAGAGGATGAATTAAAAACCACTTTGTTTTGTTTAAGTCAAAATAATAGATTTGTCATTTCTACTTTAAATGGAACAGCTTCTATAGTATTTGTTGCTACATTACTAAATAATCATAGAGGTGTCCAGGTACAGTGGGATCTCCAGTACTAATAATGAACATCAGCATGAGCTTGGTTTTATCTGCAGCTGTGCCTCCAGAAGCAGTGTAGTGGAATCCAACATGTTTGAGAAAGAACAGCTAGAAGTGAAGTTCATATTTGTGTCTGACAGACATGAAGAGTGAGATGGTGGATCTGGTAGAGGACAGAACAGACTCTGGTGTGTGTGATGGAGGGATGAAATGTTGTCATGGAATTTGTGAAATTTATCTGAAGAAGATAAATTTAAGTGACTCTCAAAGTGTAGTGCTGGACAGATGTAGTGATTCTGGATAGTTGCTGTAGGAGAAGGAGGAGAAGGCTTTTGTGGCAGATGAAGATGATGAAAAGGAATATTAGATGTCCTGCAAGAAAATTGGAAATTTAAATCCATAATGTGTGAAATTATGCTATGTATGCAAAGTATGTTAACATTTTTCTTTGAACAGAAGTGATCAAACTCAACTATGTTTTAGAAATTTTTTAATTTGTAAAAGTAATTATACAGACACATTTTTACACTATTGTTAGCTGGCTAAATTAATCGTGTCTGGACACTTACCACTGACAGTGCAGAAGCTTCTCAGTCTGGCCATGGTTATGCTCCCATGATGGTGTTGGAGGTTTATCAGTATGTTCACAGTTGAGTATTGGGAGACATGTGTGCTGAACGGGAACATTGTTCAAACCCAAATGGCCTGTAGTGTTAACATTCTTGTGAACATTCAGATGCTCATGAAAAGCCCATAGACCTGTATGAGTGTAAATGTAGAACATTGCATTTTTAATGTTAACAGAAAACAAACTAACCTTAGAAGATAGGGTTAAGGACTATTTCAGAACTAGGTCAAATTCTTTTGTCACAAGTGCATCTCTAATTTAAATCTCCACAATCTACTCTACAAGAACCTGCTCTGAACTTACCTTGGGGCAGTGAGGTGTCTGAGGCTCTTCTGCCCTCCTGGAAATTAGGAACTTGCAGACTTGTCTGGAACTTCACGATGGATGAAGTGAGAAGGTTTTGTTGTGAGTTCATTGAAACTGGATATTGACCCTGAATATGGTTCACTTGTGAGTTTAAAAGAGCAGAGGAAGTGAAAGAGATTCGGGAGGCAGTGAAGGAAGAGGTGGAAGAGCTGTCTGCAGTGGAACTGTCTACTAGATCCACTACAATATCTGCAGATATTGACAAAATGAAAGAAATGTTTATTTCAGAAGAAGTCAAATGGAATTCTTAAATATTTTTACAATTGTAAAAAAAAATAATAATAATTATAATAAATAATGCGCCAAGGAATGTAATGAATAAAATTGCTAACAACAAAAAACAAATGTTGTACAGAACTTAATTTTTCTTTGCTATAATGTAAATAAAATGAAAAATATATATTAAAAAAATGATAAAAAATACAAATCTTAAATATTATTGAATATATATTATTATATAACAACTAAACAGCTGTTTTATACAAATTAGTTGTGTACTGAAAGTGAATTATTTTAAACAATAGTTAAAATTTGATTGTCTTAAAATACTGTTCAAAACCCAGTTAATAAACAGCTTAATACTCTTCATTTTTGGAACTTTATTCTAATATTTCTACACAATTCCTGTATAATATGGTATATTCCTTACCTGGTGGGTGATACCAGCTTTTAAAAGATGACACCTGGGTGTCAGTGTGCCTCTGTATCATGCTTCTATTTACAGTTGTATAATCAACAGGGAAGTGATTCTCTTCATCATCCATATTTTTCATTTGTACCACTCTGCTTAATCCATCATCTAGTAAATTGCTGGAAGAGGGAGAGTTTCTGAACTGTAATCTGGATGGACTTGCATCTAACTGATTTCCAAAAACTGGTGGGGTGAAACAAGGTGCTGGAATTCTTGGGATTTGCTCTTGTTCATTCACCAGTCTTTCCAGCAAGAGCCAATAAATGGCAGAGAAATGGTTGTAGCTGTCATTCTGCAAAGACTAGAGAAATAAATAAAGTTTGTATAGGGAAAATTAGCACAGTGGAATTTCATTTATATTAAGTAGAATTTTTAAGTAATCAAAAGTTGAATAAACATATTAATTTTCAAATATTGCCTTTCTTTCTTTCTTTCTTTCTTTCTTTCTTTCTTTCTTTCTTTCTTTCTTTCTTTCTTTCTTTCTTTCTTTCAAATTGTGTTACATCTCTTACACTGACATGTTACATACTGTAATCATATACAAAATAATGATATAAACTCTTCAAAACCCAACCTCAGCTTACTTCAATGGTCCGCTGTTTGTCAATACCCAGCGTCTGCATGAAACTGAGCACTTGCTTGTTGTAACTTTTTGCCTTGCAGTGCTTCTCAGGCTCAGGAGGGTTTAAAAAAGCCTGGCACACTGATATTGGGACAGCTTTCAACCAACAGTGCTGCTTGATCTGCGCCATACTTATACGTTTGACTGGATCCACCACTAGCATCCTCCGTATCAGGTTCTCACACTCTGCATAGGAGCAAAACAAGTGAAAGAACACTGAAGTCTGACAAACTCACCATGACACATATCAACTCTTATGGTTTGAGTGTTTGTAGAATAGGTACCCTGTGACATGAAATAAGGAATCCTAAAATGCCCTTCTATGACACGCTGTTTCAGGGCAGGAAGTGAGGCAGCATCAAACGGCAGAGATCCACATACCAGCACATAGAGAACCACACCTAAACTCTGAAAAGATTTATACGTTTTATAATGTTTGCATCAAAGATCAGGATTGGGGATAATATGTTTATTATGTTTGGTGGTGCAGGATGATCTGATGCAAGAATTTCAAAAAGGTGAAAACCAAAAAAAAAAAAAAAAAAAAAAGAGGTTTTATGGTCCCAAGCAAAAAATTCACATATTTAATAATTGTCTAGTTATTGACAATAGGACTGAAGTTCATCAAAGAAATTTACCCAGATGTCTAACTGTGGCCCCTCGTATTCCTTTCCCTTGAAGATCTCCGGTGCTGCATAAGGAGGACTTCCACACCAGGTATTCAGAGGCTTCCCAGGTACAAAGAAATTTCCAAAACCAAAGTCTGAGTTACACAGTGAGAAAGATTTGACATTTTAGTAAAAGCAAATGTATTGTGTTTTCTGCCATACACATATCAATTCCCAATTCCAAATATTTGAACTGATCAGAAGCAAAACACCTCTTGTTAAGTCTCACTCAATATGAGGTAGTACTTCAATGTATATCCCACACATTGTTATAGAACATCCGATAATATGTAAATCATACTTTTCATATATTTTACATTGGGGGGTTGCTCTTCTAGCTGTGCTGATTCTAACTTACTACAAGCTCCTTGTTTTTATTTCCATGATGATGCACCATGCTGCTCAAAGCAGTTTGTGTGCTTTAGCACTTCAGTATGAATTTGGTTGTTCTGCTAAATTCTGCCTGACATTCCTGAATTTTTTTTTTACTTCACTTTAATTAATGAATCAATCTTTTACCTGCCAGTTTAATGTCCATGTTGCTGTCCAGCAGTAAATTTTCAGCTTTCAGGTCTCTATGAACAATGCGGCATTTGTGGCAATACTCTACAGCAGATAGGATTTGGCAGAATTTCTTGCGAGCTTCTTCCTCACTCAAATGACCATTGCATGCAAGATAATCTTTGCAAAGACAAAAAGGTTCAAATGTGCTGGTAAACAGTTTGAAGCATTAAGAAGAAATTGTTCATTTTACATGCAATCTGACAGATTTCATAAAAGACCTAGTAATCAGACTTACCAAACAATTCCCCGTTATTGGCATACTCCGTTACTATGTACAACATATTCTTGGATTCCATAACCTGCAAATGAGAGATTATTATACATTCGCCCAGTAGTGATAGCGATATTTCTTAATAGCAAACTGCTAAGACTATGTGCATGTCCTATTTGTCTTCCCATAAGAAACAATAGTATTAAAAAGGTTGAGTATAAGTGAATGTACAGACTGCTTTGAAAGGTAGTTGTATTTGCTTCCTCTCTTGTAAATCCCAACTGCAGGAGTGTGTGAGCTCATGTATTTCAAATACATTATTGCCCCATGATATTGCATAAGTGATATGTAAATATTACACCACAGACCTGGTAGAGTCTAATGATGTGTGGATGGTTCAGAAGCTTCATGATTTTAACTTCTCTGTTGAGTTTTTCCAAGTCTGATGCATCCAAACGGGTTTTATCTATGATTTTAATGGCGACCTGTAAGTTAATTAGACCAAATAATTAATGACAAATCACATGTAAAAAGCAAAAATGTGATAACATGTCAATTAAACAGTAGGTCTTCATGATTATAAAATGTGAAACCTGTGTTTTTGTGACTTTGTGTCTCGCCAGCTTCACCACAGCAAAGTTTCCTTTCCCCAGCGTACGAATGATCTCATAGAAGCCAACCTGGAAAGGTTTACCACCCTGATTCATTGTGTCTGGCACATCCTCCGACAGTACCACCATGGTTAGGATAGTTAACTGTTACACAGATAACCACAAAAGAGTTCAGGTGACATCATCAGGTGATTGATTTAGAAGCAAACAACAATCTCAGTGAAATAGTACCAAACTGTTCCTTTCTTTTTTGCTGTGGTGGTACAATGGTACATACACTATATGGACAAACATTTGGGGACAGTTTGGGGAAATGTCAGGTGTTCCAGCATGATCATGCCCCTGTACACAAAGCGAAATGGTTTACATAAATTGGAGTGGAGCTTTGACCTGAATACAATTGAACACCTCTGGGATGATTTGGAACACTGACTGCACCTCAGGCCTCCTCACCCCACATCAGTACTTGACTTTACTAATGCCCTTGTACCTGAATGAGCACAACCACACTATAACATCTAGTGAAACATCTTTCCAAAAGAATGGAGTTAATTATAAGTGCAAATAGGGACAAAATGTGGAATGGGATGTTCAAAAAGCACATATGAATCTTATGGTTGGGTGTCCAAAAAACGTTTGTCCATATATTGAATATTATATGACATGTTGAACACCAATACACTGTAGTAAATGTAAGCTTAATGATTGGTTGACAGTATGTCTAATAAACCATTCCGTTTAGGTAAATAATTTAAATAGTATAGATAGTACAATAACATAGACCAATGTCTATTACAACACTTTTACATAACCAATTAAAGATCTGCACATTATTTCTCTAACAAATTTGTGCAGAATTTATATCTTGCATATTTATTATATTTTTTGTCCTACACACATTAAAAATCCAAAGACAAAAAATAACAAAACAGAACAACAGCTAACATAATACAATAAAATGTGTGATATGTAAAAGAAATATTGGGAAATATTGGGAAAAATGAGCCAAAAACTGTTTTGCAAAACAATGTTAGGAGCCATGTTCATACACTCATACATCTACACTACTTTTTAGTAGATTGCCTATCATTTTTAACTGCCCACTGAATGTCAAATCCAGTGAATATTTATTTTCATTCCTCTAGTACACACTGGAATGGAATAACACAATGCAGCGCAGAACAGTATGCAAGACTAAGATGAACAAAACTGACACATCCAATAAAAATATTTGACAAAAAATATAAAGGAAAGGTTATTTTGTATTATGGCTTAAACTTAGTTATTTTCTCCTTTAATCTTAAATTGTTAATGAATGTTTTATTCCATGCTAAACCAGCATAACTACATTTGTTTGTTTTAGAGTGTATAATAAGATTCACAATTATACATTAATATGTATAATAATCTTTTCATAATGATGACTTAAAACATGCATTAATAATTAGTGCATCATGAAATGAATGTTGTATGTAGCCATCAAATAATAATAATAATAATAGTAATAATAATAATAATAGTAATAATAATAATAGTAATAATAATAATAATAATAATTAGATATGAATAATAATGATAAAAAATATATATATATTTTTATGTGAATAAAATCTTACCTTGTAGACAATACACCATTAAATCTCTCCTCTGTAACTTGCACATCTGCTTTGTCCTGAGGCAGAACTGCTGCAATCAGTCCTTTGGTTTCTGACTCATTCACATCATTATATTTTGTTTATTTTATTGTACTTTATTTTATTTTATCACTCATCCTTCTGTTTCTGTTCTGCTGCACTCTTGAATCCTCTCTGTAGACTCGGTTCAGTCCTGATTCACTTATAAGAGGTCCCGGCTCACACACACACACACACACACACACACACACACACACACACACACACACACACACACACACACACACACATTATTAACGTCACTCTGGCGTCAAAGGATCCCATGTTGCCAAGCAACGCAAAGCACGTCCCAAACTATTTGTAAAGCCCTAAATACTATAAAATAAAAATTGTGATAATAGAGTAACATAAAAATATGTAAGCAATCGATCTTGTGTTGCACACTGGAATGTCAATAGGTCTCTATAGGCATCTTGATATCTTAGAATTGGCAAAATATTACATTTATCTAAACTCTTTCAGCAGTCTGCCACTAAAATTTCTAAAATGTAATTTGTTACATTAAATGAAACAAAAACTTTATCATAAATTACTAATCACAGTATCCAAAATCACCTGAAAGGTATGAAAGTTTTTATACCAAAGTCCAGAGTGTCAGTATTTTGTGTGAGCACCACCGTTATCCAGCACTGCCCTAATCCTCCTGGGCATTGAATTCACCAGAGCTGCACAGGTTGTTGCTGTTAAACCCCCACTTCCAATCCTTCATAATGACATTATGGAGCTGCTGGATGTTAGACACATGGTGCGTCTCCACCTTCCGATTCAATCGTTTTCAGCTTCAGCTTCCTCAGCAAGTCGGTTGTCATCTTGGTGGTGTGTTTGGGGTCTTTTTCATGTTGAAAACTGCTGTTCGACCCAGTTTCTAAAAGAAGGGAATCATGTTCTGCTTCAGAATGTCACATTACATATTGGAATAAATGTTTCCCTTAATGAAACCAGCAGCTCCCCAGTACCAGCAGCACTCATGCAGCCCCAGACCATGATGCTACCACCACCACGCTTGACTGTAGGCAAGACAGACTTTTCTTGGTTCACCTCAACAGGACATCGCCACACATGCTGGACACCATCTGAGCCAAATGAGTTTATCTTAGTCTCATCAGACCAGGACAAGGTTCCAGTAAATCATGCTGTTGGACAGGTGGTCGTCAGCAAACTGTTTGCAGGCTTTCTTGTGAGCCAGCTTCAGAAGAGGCTTCCTTTTTGGACGAAAGCCATGGAAACCAACTTGTTGCCGTGTGCGGCCTACGGTCTGAGCACTGACAAGCGGACCTTTTGCAATCCTGCAGCACTCGTGCCTGTTTTTTGAATCAGCTTCTGCACCTGACACACAGCACGAGGACACGACTTCTTTGTTTGACCCTTTCGAGGCCTTTTCCGAGTGGAACCCGTCTTGATAAAACTCTGTATGACCCTGGCCACTGTACTGTAACTCAGTTTCAGGGTGTTACAGATCTTCTTATAGCCGATGCATCTTTGTAGAGAGCAACAATTCTAATTCTCTAATCCTCAAATAGGCTTTGCCATAGTGCCATGTTGAACATCCAGTGGTCAGTATGAGAGAATTGAACTCAAAGCACCACATTTTAAGCAGACAAAAAACATAATGAATATTAATCCCGGTACATTTTATGAGATGCTTTCAGGAAAAGCTACTTTTTTGAGAAAACCTGAACAGCTTGTTATAATCTATGCAATTCTAAATTCTCAATATTTCCACCCTCCTTTTTTTGCACTAATATACCCTCTTCCTGGCAAATTGTTTCAATTTTCTTTTTATTTAACCTAATTTATGATTGCAGGACCACAACCATCTGTCTCTTGTGTTAAAGGCTCCTAGGTTTTTCCACAGTCATGAAGAAAATGTTCATGTATGAATCCTCAGATTTTTAACCTAAAGTAACAGGATGTGGTTAAGCACAGTAAGAAGCTTTTGGAATGCTAAGAGTGTGCTTGCAATGATGGTGGACTACAGTCTATCAATATTAAATGTAGTTTAATATTATTTAAGGCATTAAAGGAACACATGGAACAGCAAAATTGGAACACAACCATTTTTGTCTTAATAACAACAGAGAGAATTACAGTCTTACATGTAGTAGAAATCTTAACAGAGAGAAACATCAGCTATTTTCACCATTATCATTTCTTCCTAGACTACCCAGGAAGTCAGACGAGCCATATTTCAACAGACCCTCTGACCTCTAATCCTATTTAACTGATTACACGTCAGAGTGTTTGGACTGAGACTAGTAGAGTCGGTAGGTGTCTGCATCATCACTGTTCGTTCTCTGGGTTTGCGTGACGAGTTTTGGTGAGGGTGTTGATGTCCTCCAACATTTCCTGTGCTGTCTGTCTAAGGGCTGAATGGCGGCTTGAGGACAATTGACGGATTTGCTCCACTGGAAGGGAACGCTGGAGGTCTGGGTTGATTTGGACCAATACGTCACCCTCCACAAAAAGAGACTGGAGCAGCCGCAAGGCCTGCAGACATACCTCACAGTCCCGATCTGATGATGATGATAAAAAAAAAGAAACAAAAACAACACATAGTTTCTTTCAAAAGATCAAGCATGAGTCATATAAACAATCACAAAAAGGCTAAAAACATAGACAAAAGTAATAAAAGATACAAATGTTCCTTAATTCTTTTATAATAATGCCCATTAGATGCTTTTCTAAAAAGATTCAGATGAAGATTGTGGTGAGCACAGTCATATTACCATGAAAATCTTGCAATAAATTGGTTGGTCAGCAGAGACCAGGAACAATGTTAACACCACAATCTGTGATTGTATTATTCTTAAGAACTTCTAATTTAGGCTAAATTAAAAACTGCCTCTCAATGCAACATAGGGTATCAAATGATTCCTTATACATCATACATGTTTTTCTATCTGCTCTTTTTTAATTCAAGCCAGAATGCACAAACCAGAGATCACCACATTGGCGTAAATAAAATGCATATAGTTAAATTTCTCTAGTGAACTGTCAGTAATGTCTATGCTAGGTAAATGATGTTGACTACCAGTTTGTTGAGGGTAATTAGTTTTAAAGATTGGCAACACTAAGCAAGTTGTAATTTCGGACAGGGTATGGTTTATAAAAAAAAGGAAATGATTACCTAGAGGTGGCACTGACATGGGAATACATTATATAATAATAAACATATATTATTATAGATGATTTGCGTGTGTTGTGTTTGGGATGACTATATATGGTGATAAAATTGGGCTAGACATGTTATCATGAGAGAGAGAAAGATAGAGGGAGAGAGAAACAAAAGGAGAGAAGTGTGGGAGCTGTTTTTAATCCTCCCCGCAACATTCTACTTGGCATGACGTCAAACCCGAGATCAGATAAGGTCTAAAGCCTCCGGAGGCATTCTCGGCTGCACTCACTCAAGTCACACTCACACACAGTCACGGATGCAAATCCATATACACACCTTTAAGCAGGGTGCATATAAGTGGCAGGAGTGCAGGACTCTCGCTGATGTAAGTCAGTCCATTTACGTTTAAGCTGACGTTGTATAAAGCCATCAGCATCAGCCTGCATGTGTACACACACACACACACACACACACACACACACACACACACAAAGGGTCATTTTGAAATAGAATGCAACCCCACTTGATATCATTAGTATATATCGATCAGGCATAACATTATAACCACCTTCCTAATATTGACTGGTCTGTGGCTACGCAACAAACTGCGATACACTGTGTATTCTGACACCTTTCTATCAGAACCAGCATTTACTTCTTCAGCAATTTAAGCTACAGGAGCTCGTCTGTTGGATTCGGACCACATCTTCACTCTCCACGTGTATCAATGTGCCTTTCCTGGCCATGACCCGGTTCACCACTGTTCCTTCCTTGGACCACTTTTGATAGATACTGAGCACTGCAGACCAGGAATATTCCACAAGAGCAGAACTGGAGTTTTGGAGATGCTCTGACCCAGTCGTCTAGACATCACAATTTGTCACACTCGCTCAAATCCTTACACTCGGCTATTTTTTCCGCTTCTAACACGTCAACTTTGAGAACAAAATGTTCACTTGCTAATATATTCCACTCACTAACAGGTGCCATGATGGTGGTTCAATGGTTATAATGTTATAATGTCATAATGTTATGCCTGAAATTGCTGAGCACATTCACATTTAGTCCATGAAGGCATTGTTAAATGTAAGTGAATGTTAATAAAGTGACTTGTGTGAACTCACAAGTCATTTTATAAGAAACACCTACACATCTGCCAATCAGCTGGTTCAAGGTCAAATGACTCTAATAACCACTCTTTATAACTAAGCAAAAAAAAAGCACCTCAGAATGTACATCATGTTGAACCCTGAGGCAGATGGGCAGAAGACCACATCAGGTTACACCCTTTTCAACCAAAAAAGAGGAATCGATGACTCGGCATGAGCTTACTGAAACCGGACTGTTTTAAATAGAAGAAGGACCAGGTCTTTCACATTTGAGCACATACGACCTTATTTGTGTGTTAACTCACACTTTAAGCTTTGGAAAGACCCCAGACTTCATCAACCCGAGCAGCTGCATCAGAGTGTCCAACAAGACATGTGCAGAGCTGGAAATGAAGTCCCTCCCACAAGTCACAGCTGCCAAATCTGCAAAAAATAATGTAATAAAAAAAATAAAACATGTATCCTGCTTTATATGCTGCAAATGAAAGTAAAAGTAAATAAAGAACTCTTACTGGTGATGACACCAGCCAGTGCCAGAACAAACTGGTGTTCACTGGTATTGTAGTTCTGCTGCGGTTTTTCCTCCTCGTCCAGAGATTTCACAAAACTCTCCAGGGTTTGACCTGCTACACTCAGAAATGGTTCCAGCTTTCCCTTTACAGAAATGCGTAAATAACATACACAAATATGAGAAGCTTTTTTTTCTTGTTTATACTTTGTAGCATCCATATGCTAACCTGAAAAATGAAAATGAAAAGAAAAATATTATTAAAAACATATTAAAATATATTATTTCTACTGAGTCTGACATTTATTTGAATCAATATTCATCTATCTATCCGAGTAAAACTGTACAGAAATGGGAAAACACTCTGGGTAGGACATCTTCACACATTGACTCACATCTAGTAACAATTTTATCGTAGCCAATCTACATACAAGCATATTTTGGAAGGTGGAAAGGAACCAGACATAATGAAGAAAACCTCTACAAGCTCTAGTAAAACATAAGAAACTCCACTGAGCTAAATATGGATTAAACCAAGGATCCTGGATCTGTGAGACGGCACCGCTACCTGCTAACTGCCAGCTACTACTGAAGTTCTCACACTGCTTTATTAAGCGATATGTAAACAACCCTAACAGCATTCTTATTTAGAGATTATTTTCATGTAAACTAAAGTTAGAAGCTAATTACAATTGTTATTATCAATATACTTCACATGCATTGATAGTGTATAGCATGTCCTACAGTATATTTTTCTAGATAATAGACCCTCATACCAGCATGAATTGTTGTTTTATGACTAGAAATAACAGACTAATATTGGTTTTAATTGATAAATCAGCTTTGGATTGCATGCAGTTGTCAGGCGGAAGAACGTGCCGGAAACCGAAGTGCAATTCATGAAGGTTTTTAATGAAGAACAAAAGGGCAAAGGCAGAAAACGGAAAACCAGAACGAAACTCCAGGTTTTACTAGACCTGGTGAAAGCTATGACTAGATAGTTCTGAGAACTAAACAGAGTCCCGCAAACAAAGATAAACCAAACCAGGAACGTAACGTCTGTAGCTTGGGTAGTCCAACAATGTTCATCAGCCTAACTGTAGAATGGACAATGAGCTGGTGGGGGAACGGAGATTATATAGCGTGGGGGCTGATGAGTGCCAGTTGTAGGAGAGCTGCTTGGAGTGATAGGTGAAGGTGTGGCTGGTGGATTCCTGGCAGCAGTATATTACCAAATCATAAGACATGTTCATGGGTAAATCATATCTGTGAATTGTTGACAGAAATGGAAATACCTGATGAAGTGTAATGTAAATTTGTACTAATGTATTAATATATTTAGTATTTTGGAAACTGTGAGGTGAAAAAACACTGCTTTAATGCAGTGCACATTCCTTCAACAACATACAGAGATATGGAGCATTTTGATTAAATTAAATAAAGAGATTTACATCAGCCAGGATGTCTCTTACAGCTTCTTCTCTACGGGAAGCGCTCCAGAGCACAGTGCAGGTAGCGGCACCCAAACCTGTACAGAAATCCGCCTGTTGCTGCAGCTGCTCACGGCTTTCCCATAACCGCTGTCTTAGAACCAGTTTCTCCTGAGAAGAAACACATATTCTAAGCTATAATTTCTTATGCAAACTCTATGTTGATGTACCGAAAAAATAAATAAATACAATATAATCAAGTACCAAAACAAGGCAAATGAATCTCTACACTCACCTCTTTCTCTCTATGGCACTCGGATTGTGCTGCATCGAGGCGGGAGTGGAGGTGTAAACACTCCTGCTTCAGCTGCTGCTGCTCCTGCTGGCTCTGTTCTTTAACTGTCAAACAAGCAGCACGTGAAGATCAGGAAGAATTCGATGTAAAACTTCTTGCCAAATTGTTCACTTGGGTTGGGATCTGGTGACATTAAAGGTCATTTACATCATTTTCACGTGCAATAAACCGTTAAGTGGATAGGGTCTTCTTGGAAGAAATCGCTCCTGCTGGGCTTTAATGCGACATGTGAACCAAATTGGGGAGAATTAAAGACCCTAATTTGTGAGACAACATTACACAGTGCTGCCCAGCAACCAAGAAGAGCAAACAAATGAATACATAGTACAAATATATATATATATATATATATATATATATATATATATATATATATATATATATATATATATATGGTCATATATCATGTGCAAAAAATAGCCACTTTCCTGTTTTACAGCTGGGCATCAAAGTGACACTTAAAGTGGTTGGCATTTTTTTTTCTACTTGGATTTACTCCAGTGTTTACTCCAGTGTTTACTCCAGTGTTTACTCCAGTTATATATATTTTTTACAATGGAACAACACTAAACATAATTATCCTCATTATTAAGTCATCTTACGGGTGTCCAAAGAGCGGGATTTGTGCAGGGCATCCAGAAAGTCACGGTTAATGACTTTAGGCAGAAATTCCCGTAGTTGCATGACCTCAGTGCACAGCCTTTCCAGGTCTCTCTTTTGGATTGTGACAAAGCAATCCCCTCCTGAATCCTATAAGGCATGATATATATATATATATATATATATATATATATATATATATATATATATATATATATATATATAAAACACCAATAAATGTATGATACTTGCTCTGGATCCACTTTGACCCTGACCAGACTAAAGCATGTTGTTTTTTTTTCCCCCCTTGAATACTTTGTTTCTCCCTTATTTTGTGCCAATCTTTACATTTTTATCCACATTTCTTTTCCTCTAAACACAGTACACTGCAATACCTAAACATATATACTATACGAATGCATGAATAGTGCATCTGCATACCTGTTATATTAACTGTGCATTTGTTTTATCCGTTTGTTTACATATCATTGCAAATATAAATCCTAAATACATTTACTTAAATGTAATCAGCACATTTGAACGTCTACATAATAAAAAGTAAATTTTTACTTAAATTGACAGTGAAGACTTAAAATGACAGTGGCACAATGCCGCCATCTTGTGGTTACTGTATCGATTGCAATAACGAGTTACGTGATGGATATTAACTCTTAAAATCTCGTTAAAATCCAGGTAAAATGTCATATTAGGCTAAATACACTTAATTTGTATCTAATAAATCATTTTGTACCGGCAAATCATTTCTATTAAGATTCCAAGCTAGTCTACACTTCATCCCAGTAATGAAATGGGTTAACTAACCTAAATCTGAACTAAGAAATTAGATAAATATCAAAATCAATATACTGTTTATCCTTTGTGTTATATTTTTCTGTGGTAAATTAACTGAAAATCGTTTAAACCTCAATTTATTTTTTTAATATCTCGATTTAACTACGTGCTAACTAGCTATATTATCCAAATAATTGAACAGTACATGTGATGGGTGAAGACTAAGCATACACAGAGAAATTTATGTGTAATATTACCTCTTTGGAAATGACTGAAGTTACTTTAATGAAGTCTGAAGTTTGCATCTTGAGAAAACGCTTCTTGTTTAACTAACGAATGACTAGTACATTTCTTTCGAATTAATTTTGTGTCTGAGGCCGACAAGGTGTCTAAATGGCGCCCCCTGTTGGTTATTCTGGTTAAACAGTGCTTCTGGCTGAATTTCCAATAATATTGAATCCTGTTTGGTCTCTTACCATCTACAACTTAGATAATGTGCTTATCACTTTCATACATAATATATTAATTTAGATTTTTAATCATGTACAGTACTGCAGATGTCTGGAAGCATCTCTTAGTTTTCTATCTGTATTTTGTGTGGATGAACAAAAAACATTTTGGGTGTGCTCTTATAGAAAAACAATCCACTACAAAATATTGTATATATATTTTATTGTTTTAAAGACCATAATCACACTCTTAATATCACTCCAATGAAGATGGGTTCCACTTTTGAGTTCCTCTCAAGCTTTCTTCCTTATAACATCTAAGGGAGTTTTTCCTTGCCACAATCACCCAGGCTGCTCATCAGGGATACATACACATCGTATAACTGTTAAATTCTGTAAAAGCTGCTTTGAGACAAGGTTTGTTTTGAAAAGCGCTTTAGAAATAAACTTGACTCGACTTGACAAGATAGTGTGATGGTAGTGTTAACACCTCAAAGCTATTATATTCCTGTAACAGCTTGTCCTGGAATGTTTGACTCCTTTGTTTTGATTAAAAAAACAATGATATTAATCTAGTTATCTCTGTTTATTTAAAGAAAAGCTCCCTCTATCCACTAAAGCTGATTGGCACACAACTTCTGTTTTGCACAAAGTGCTGCTAAAACATTTCACTGTTTACATGTCCAATTTTGATTAATATATGGACAATTTGTGCACAAATCTGCACTGTACTGGTCGGTACTGCAGTGTCTGTGGGTCTTCTGTCTCATGTTGTTTTTGCACTTGATGTCGCTCATGTAAACTTTATGTTATGCCCCAGGTAGTTTTGTGTAGTTCTGTGTTTTGTGTACTTTTTGTTCATTTATGTCTTATGGTGTCCTGGGGGAACGTTGTTACGTTACACTGTCTACTGTACTGTATGAGGTTGGAATGACAATTGAATTGAATTGACTTAAAATACATCATAGACCAGGGGTCACCAACATGGTGGGCCTTCTAAAAATACCTCACCATAGCGCCATTTACCAGCCCTTTACATTAATCGGTACCCAAGAAGTAGCTCTCAGTTTCAAAAAGGTTGGTGACCCCTGATCTAAACCATTGGAGACCACAAAGTTAAACATAGATATTAATCATTTCAATGTTTTTTTTTGTTGGTTTTTATTATTATTGACTAATAAGGATATATTCAAAACTATTTTGGATCCCGCCCCAACCATATGTTATTTTGCTTTTAATAACACCAAGGGACAGCTGAGAATCACCAAATCTTAGGGACATTGTGGTTTTTTTTTTTGCATTTTCTTTTTTTCACCTTGCATGTGTTATTGCCATGCAACATTTGTATTGAACTTGTTAGTATATGAGTTAATAGAAATCCCAGAGGCATTATATGAGTTTTAAGGTATGGTGTTAGTGACTTGCAAACTTTTTTTATTTATATTTATTAATTTGTGAGTAAATAAATCTTTCCTTTTTTGTCATTTGGTAGGCGTTTAAATCCGATTCCGGGACCTTATAATCCTTGTTTGGTTTTTGTTCCTCCCCCCCAATCCACACAATCCGCTCCGGGACTTCTGTGTAACCTGCTCAAGTTTCAGAGTGCGCGCGGTTGTCTTTTGTTGTCTGAGCAGGCGCGCGCGTCGCAGTTTTGTACAGTGTGCTCGGGGGGGAAAAATATATATAACAAATATATATCGTTTTATTTTTTTCTCTCCCTCCCCGGCATTAGAAAGAGCAGTGTTAGTTGTGGAAAGCATGTCGGTGGGCATCGAGTTGGGATTCTCTAACGACGAGGTGCTGAGCGCGCGCTTCCCGTTGCACCGCGCCTGCAGGGACGGAGACGTGCGCGCGCTTAGCTCCCTGCTGCAGCGCCCCGGCGACCGAGAGCAGCTCCAGGCGGAGGACTCCTTCTACGGCTGGACTCCCATTCACTGGGCGGCACATTTCGGAAAGGTAGTCGCCTGTCCTGTTCTGTACCTGTCAATAGCATCCGGGTGACTGGGCGATAATGTATATAAGGCTGTGAACAAAAATGTGTAGAGTTGGTGACATTTAGGTCAGATTAGTGTTAGATGTTGCAAGGTGACATTGCGTTTTAGTGGGACTTTGAACAGGACAATATTCTCGTTATTTAGGATGTCTTTCATATATCACTGATTGGTGTAAACTGGAACCACATATCCTGTTAATAAACGCGGATTGAAGACAGCTGCCAAGAAAACCTAGCGTCGTTATAGTTAGTGAGTGTGCGCATGCTCACGAGCTCGCGACCGAGCGCGCGGACTAAAGCACTTCATTGATTGGTTGACCGAAAGCCAATAAAACGCGACCCGCCAAAACCATTGTTTGGAAGGGGCGACAAATGTATATGACGCTGTCATTATAAACACTTTTTGTGTTCGCAATTCTCCCATTCAATTATAAAAACAATAAAAAATATATAGGAAAATACGTATTATAATACACTAACTGTATTAAGAAAGATTCATGTAAGTGGTTGTGCCCGTTTTTTTTAAATGCGGCACTCACGTGAATAATAATTAAAAAAACAAACAAAAAAAACGGTCGTTTGTGGCTGGTAGCTATTTATAGCCTCATCCATAACGGAAGTTTCCACAGGAACTCCCTGAACCGGGTCCAGGCAAAATAGTGGTGTAAAACGTGACTTGATTTTAGATTCAGTATAACATGAAGCACTTGAACACTTCATCGCACTCTGGTATTCACATTTACTCCTCATATAATGTAATGGTTCTTGATCCTAGTAAGAATGCAAGCCAGCTGCTTCCATTAACATGGCTGCTGTAGTGTGTTCAAGGATCCACTCACTCATGGCAGAACTTGTGTGTTTTTTCCGAAATGAAAATGTTCCAGCTGTTGGAAAGTTTGCGCCTGAATGTCAGACTGAAAGCAGTGAGTCACTAAGACTTGCAGGGATAGGATGTCCAAACAGCTGAAAACAAGAAACAAGCCTAAATAGTAAGGCTTTGTTTTAAATATTATGTTTAATGGGAAATTTACACCATGTCCAGAATTATGTTGTGTTCATGAATTTTGTTACCCCACTAGGGAACGTAATTTGGATATTGTATTTTTTTTGTCAGAATAAAGGCAAAGATTCCTTGTAAGTTGACGGTATAATAAATGCTGTTATAGACAACCAGTGGATTGCTGTCATCTTCTGCCTGTGCTTTATCTGGCTTAGTTCTGTCATTGTGTTCACATGTGTGTTTATGTCATATACATTTTCTAATCTGCCTACAAATTTGACCTTTAAGAGCTATATAACAAAGGTGGTAGGCTTTAAAATGAGAAGTTCATGCTCTAATTGCAGTATTGAGATACATTGCATAAGGTATTAGAAGGTGAATGAATTCTTTTTCTGTTTGTTAAACCAAGAGAATTACCAGTGACCAGTATCCTGTCCCTTTCTTCTTTTTTCGTATCCGCTCGATTCATCCCGACACCCTATCTCTGAAGTTAGCTGAAATTAGAGGCCACACTTTGCAGAAGATAAACACACAAACAGCCTAAAGATCCAGCCTAAAGATCCATGTGGACACTGAGCAACTCAAGGACCATGAGGATGTATTTGGATTGTAATTTATTATAAACAGTCTTCTACAGTGGCTTAGGACTGCCATTTGCATGAACAGTAAAATGATGGAACTGTAATTAATGGACATTCGGTGCCACCCAGATAAGGATGGGTTTCCCTGGTTTTTCTCAAGATTTCTTCCTCATACCATCTCTGAGTTTTTCCTTGCTATTGTTGTCACTGGCTTGTTTATTAGGTATAAACTTGTAAGGGTTCAATTTATATGCATTAACATATTAATACATATTTTATAACCTGTTTATTTATGTAAAGCTGCTTTTTGGACATTGTTAAAAGAGCTACACAAAAAAAAAAATGAATTAAAATGAATGTTGGCATATAGGCTAGATTTGAAAAGATTGTATTGCCTGTCTAAGAGCTTTGGTTGTCATCTTTACTGCACAACATTGTCTCTAATTGTCTGTCTCTTGTTTATCTGCTACAGCTGGAGTGTGTGTTGCGGTTGGTACAGGTGGGCTCTGAGGTGAACGCTATGACAACACGCTTTTCACAAACTCCGGCACATATCGCTGCATTTGGAGGACACCCAGAGTGCCTTGTGTGGCTCCTTCAAGCTGGTGCTGACATCAACAGACAGGTAAGTGCATTATCATATGAGTGGTGTATTAATGCTGGACAGTTTTCACACTCTGGTGGATATTTTTGTCATTGAATAAACACAATTTAGTCTTAAAGCTTTCACTTGCCATATAATAGTTACTTTGCTTGTTTTGGGGCACTCAACTACTCAAGAGTTGTCAAAAATACTTTCCGGACTGAAATTGAAAAAGAAATTAATAGCGTGAAAGAATTAGCATGTTTTAGCTTTAATTTTATGGTCTCGCCAAATTAAATCTTAAAAGGAGATGCATGGTGACACTCCTGTCATGTGATACAAATGCAGATTTACTAATAATGATTTTTGTGTAAAATTCATGACGAATGATTTCATATGCAATCTTAAATAAATAAACATAGCCCTCTTTTTAAGGCATAATGACAGTTTAATCAAAAATTTGTGGGGTTTTCTGAATTTAAGGAAATCATGGTGGTAATGGTCAGTTTTCATTAAGTAATTTGTCATGTTTTTTCTTGCAACACTTGCTATGCTAAAATCAGTGATATTTTGCCTAACCATATACCTGCTTGCTCTCCTGCAAATTCTCCCTTCATTTATTCAGTGCAAATCCTCTTGTGCAGGATCATCCTGGCCTGACCTTGACTGACCGCTTGATAATACTTTAGGAGATATTCGCCTAGAATCATGCATGAAAAACAAAATGCTAAAGAATGGTTGTGAAAACAGAGTGAATAGGCTATATAAATATTTATACAAACATAAGCACTTAAAATATGAATGTATAAATCGATGTGAGAGAGTTAGTGAGCTAGGTGACATGTTTTAAGGTAAATATGTCTTCTTTATAATCTGTTATTTATGGCCTGTTCACTGTGTTGTGTGTGTGTGTGTGTGTGTGTATATATATATATATATATATATATATATATATATATATATATATATATATATATATATATATATATATATATATCTGCTCTGGAGCAATAATGCCTAAGTATGCCATGACCATTCTTATATGAAGAAAATATTTTTAGCAAGATATGGGCTTCTTTATTTTTGATTGTTCTGATCCTGATTAACCTTCAATTGCTGTTAAACCCAAGTCTGAAAATAATTAAATAGTTGTGAAGACAGCTAAACAATTTAACTGCGTGTATGTTAAAAGACACAGTCTAACAAGTCTAACTTGGAGTATAATTATTATTTGCATTCCTCAGAGATGATTTGTCTGCTGTGCATCTTGTGAGACATTCCAGAGGTTTAACATTGGACATCTCCCTCAAATTGTTTGCTCAAGCTCTTCCTACAACAGCTTGATTAGTTTTAAGCAGGTCATTCCAAAAATGGTGTCCACTGACTTTTAACGAATATCAAAACAGTAGATGTCCTCATATGATACAGGGATATATTGCTAAAAGTCTTAATAACAAGCAAGAAAAGACTATGATCAGGCTAAAAAATGAAGAGGGCACATCCCAGCATAGTGATGAGGTTGCTCAGAGCTGAATGCTCCAGCTGTGAGTGTCCCTGTTGTAATTGTCTGCTTTGACCTACATTCTACTGTGGGTACAGAGCAACCAGTATTTTCCTTGCCTCTAGAGGGCGTTCAATCCATCCAGTCTTTTGAAAGCTTAACTTTGCCTTAGTTTCTTAAACACTTGAAATGTCACTAGAGCATCACACAGCCCTCTGCCTTGTTTCTCGTAAAATGGGGCCCTAATAGAAAGCACAAGAAACTGATTAAATGTGATTTTGATTGTAGGATAAGATATATATGCCCAATATTGGTAGGATTAAAGTTCTGTTTAGGCTTTGTTCTACCTCAGCCAGCTGCACTAAGTGAGAGTTACCTTTATCATAGCCTAGTCTGAAAGTAAATTGCCACTAGGTTTGTGCCTTTTCACTCTCCATTTAATGGTTCCTTTAATGCAGTACTAATTCCGCTGCACCTTAATCGAGTAGTGTAGCCATAAAAAGTGGTTTGTGTGATTAAAAAATGGCATTGGTTTGCATATTTCAATTAAACGCATGTGTGTGTGTGTCGTTTCAGGATTATATGGGTGAAGCCCCCATTCATAAAGCTGCAAGGGCAGGTAGCATGGATTGTATCAATGCCCTGTTGTTCTCAGGTGCAAAACCAGAGTGAGTTATTCTATGCTGCTTCTTTCATTGTTAAACTTCTTTTCTTAACCATGAAACACTGTCTTGAAGGGATATCCATCAAAAATATTGACCTATACCACTGAATTTCTCCATATAAAAACCCCAAATGGTGCAGAATGCCTTGTATTTCTCCAAACACTTGATAATCAACCACATGATAATGTTTTCAGTGCACAGTAGCCTTGTTACATACATTATGCATTGCATGTAACTTTAAGAGCCTTTTTCAAAGACAAATCATTTTAAATAGCTGTTAAACCCATACTCCGATATGGTAATACAGTATATTGTTTTTAGATTGATCCTGGCTCTTTTCATTATATGGAAATTTGCATAGCAAAATGACTGAATTTGCTGCCATTCGTTTTTTCATTAAGATGTCATTGACTTAAACAGGTTGGGCTTTTTTTGGTGGATTTCCCTTTTTTAAACATTTGTTTTAACCTCATACATTGACTAAGTTCTTTCATGGGCCCTTAAAGTCATATTTCTTTTAGGCCAAAAACAAATGCACAATGTCTATTTATTTCCTATACAGTTGTTTAAATATGCAAATATGAGACTCGCACCCTTCAGCAATCAAATGGCTAATCTTAGATACTACGTAACTAACTTTTTTTATGCCATTGTAGTGGTGTTCTTTCTGTTATTCAATAACGAAGACTTGGCAAGTGGGCAAAATTTCAAATGAGAGCAATTTTTATAATGCAATCATGGTAGATATACAATATTCCAGCATATTTTTATGAACGGATATTTAAGGCTGACTTACTCTTAGTTGGATTTGATTTATATTAAAATGAAGTCTTGTGATAAGTAATCCAACAAATTATGCCATTTATATTTGTTTTGTTTCATGTCACACTTCCAGTGTGTGACTTAATGCTGCCTTTAAAATTACTTGCCAGTCCAATCACATCTTGTAATTCCCAGTTGGTTAATCAATAAAGCAAACCCTAAGCAACCTTAGATCGCAGACATAATGGATTGTAGTTATAGAAGTCTTTTATAGTATTTTCACCACATAGATCCACTGAATTGTCTAAAGACAGTAGGCATAAAAAGGATTGTGCATTTGTTCAGTAAGTAATGTAATTGTATAGGGGTTAAGGCAATAGATAAGTGTGTTGTGTGTTTGCTGCTAAAATCTGCACTTGAAGAGAGGAAAGCTCATTGTGGGATTTTTGGTGGTCTTTATATATATTCCCTTATATTTTTAAGGGATTTTACTTAGTTAAAACATTTTACTAGACTAATAACCATTAGCAAAAATTGTGTTGACAGAACACAAAAATATCTAACATATTTGAACCTCGTAAGCAGACATTTCCATCCATTGTGCTTTTTAAAATAGCTTTCATACAATTTACAATGAGGACTTCCTGTATTATGGAATGTTACATGAATAGTAATATGATTAAGACTAAGACATTAAGACAAAATGAGACTATTAAAGAACACGCATAGCATTATGTTTTGAACAAAAAAATAGCTTACCCAGAATGTTTTATATTTCCAATTCTTCAAAGTAGTCACCTTTTGCTTAGATGACAGCTTTGAATACGCTTGGCATTCTCTCAGTTAGCATAATGAGTTAGTCACCTGGAATAGTTTTCCAACAATCTTGAGGAGTTCCCAGAAGTTTTGAGTGGTTGTCTGCTCCTTTTTCTTCACACTCCGGTCCAGCTCATCCCAAACTATCTTGACTGGATTTAGATTCAGTAATTATGGAGGCCAGGTCATCTGATGCAGCAATCCATCACTCTCCTTCTTGAACAAATAGCTCTTAGAGGTGTGTTTGCGTCATTGTCCTGTTGGAAAACAAATTATGGTCAGACTAATTGCAAACCAGGTGAGGGCATGTGGCTGCAGAATGCTGTGGTAGCCATGCTATTTAAGTGTGGCCTGGATTTTTTCTAAATCATGAACAATGTGGAAAGCAAAGCAACCCCACACCATCACACTTCCTCCTCTATGCTTCACAGTGGGAACCACACATTCAGGAGCTGTCCATTCACCCTCTTGGTTAGAACCACAAATCTTAAATTTGGACTTGTAACCAAAAGACAGTTTTCTTGGTCCAAGCAAATCTCTTCTGCTGGTTTCTTTGTCACAATTCGACCACAAAGACCCGACTCATGCAGTCTCCTCTGAACAGTGGATGTTGAAATATGTCTGACACTTGAACTCAAAAGCATTTATAATCAGCACTTTCTGAGACTGGTAATTCAAATAAACGTATCATCTGCAGCAGAGGTAGCTCTTGGTCTTTCTTTTCTGAAACAGTCCTTAGGAGAGCCTGTTTCATCATAGAATTTGATTGTTTTGGAGACTTCTCCTTGAGATTTTTCAGATTGACTGACCTTCATTTAATTAATGATTGACTGTCTTTTCTCTTCACTTAATTGAGTGTTTCTTGCCATAATATGAAATTGTGCGGTAGTTGCAGCACAACTGTACTCACCTCTTCCTCTGCACTAGACAACTAATGGCCTAAACAACGTTAAGAATACAAGAAATGTCACAAATGAACGCTTAACAAGGACCACAGGAGACTAGAAAACTATTCCAGGGGACAACCTTGTGAATCTGATTAGAGAATGCCATGAGTGTCATCAAAGATGAATAAAGCCACTTTGGACATTATAAAATATAAAGTATGTATCATAAAATTATTTCTTTATATAGAATACCAAAAGTAACAGTAAACATGATAATTAATTACTAATTGATTGTTCAGTTTAATCAAATAGCAGTCAATTAGTTTAATAGAAATGTTTCACAGGAATTTTTGATGAATCTTCATAAAAATTTAGTAATTATTTTACAAGTCTTTTGCATTTAAATCATTCAAGTCATTTGGTCCATATGCAATTGAACCAACCCTTAATCCTTAATGAATAAATATATAACACTATATTAGCACATAGGTTAAAAGATTTCAAGAATTGTTGTGGTGGTTTATTGGATTTCTAGAATTACAGACTTCTAACTGAATTGTAATATCAAGAATTTTGAAATTATTATGAAGGATTATACTTTGCACGACAATGTAAAATAATTCAAATATTTCAATCATTTTAATCAGTAAATTGTTGTTAAAGAAGGATTTTTTTGTGTCCATAAATTGGAACAGTTAAACTCAATCTTGAACTCAGTTAACCAATTTGGATAAGCTAACAATAAAAAAGTTATTTTTACATATGTGTAAATGAAACAAAAGTCATAATAGGATTTTTGCACAATGTAAGCTGGAATGTTTGCTGCTTTTTTTTCCCCCTCTGAAAAAAGGTCAATATTTCGGTTCCACATGAATGTAGTTCAGACTGGCTGAATGAACTGCTGCTGCAAGTTAAAATATAGCATTTGAATGTAAACTACATGAGATATAATATTTGAATTTATTCCTTTTAAAACTTAGCTTATAATTTAGCAGAATAACACTAATCATTAAAAAAAATTATCTACATTACCTACATTAAATATTAAGGACATGGTTCCCCAAAACATGTTACACTTTGCCCAATAGCTCATCATATTTGAGATTACACCACTAAAAATTGACCTGGGAAATGGAAACCTGTTTCTCTTTTGTAGTATCACAAAAATATTGAATGAAATATCCTTACACCTGTAGTGCATACTCTAAGCACCTTTATGGCAGAGGTTAACCAGGGTCACTTGAATAAAATTTTTGTCATTGATTCATTTGTCAATATAAGGTTAGAAGGAGAACAATTAAACTTGAACATAGTTTAAGAGTTTTTGCATTTTTTGAGCAAAAAGTATGAATAATATTTTGTTCTGGCAGTCATCATTTGAATATAAGATGTAGCCACAACAGTTGAGGTCTAGCATGTAAAAGTTTTGATAATTTTTAAAAATTGTTCTGTAGTTTCATTATCAGTTAATTAACAGATGATTGCCTTGATGCTGAAGGTAATATTGAAAATAAAGCTTTGTAAAGACAATTAATATTTAATTCAGTTCATCTGAATCTTTTTGTGACAGGTTCATGAAAATCTAGCGATCCATAAAGGAAACTACTGATAAATAATGGAAGGATGAAACTCCATTTGAATGATCATAAGTTCATTATTAAACCAGATTTAGAAAATAGTCTTAGCAGCAGTACTTCATATTGCCTAATACAATTCAAACTGGCCACCACTACATTCATTAATCATACAAATCTCTTTGAGCTTTCAGCCCTCAAGGTTTCTGGATTATTATAATTATATGCTCTCTGACTGACACAAAATGCCGGTCATCTAGTTAGAAAGATTAGTCTGGTTCAGCAATTTAGGTTTTGTAAACGCAAATATGCAAGTGTTTTTGTTCTTCCTAGAAATAAATGTATGTTTCAGTGTTGAATCTTTTTGAGTTTGACTTGTATGAAATGATTTTGCTTTAATTTGTTTGAAAGTAGCATGTTCAAAAAAACCAAACAAACTTGTTGAAGCTACATTGTGAAACATTACAGAGAAGGAAAACCCCTACACATCTCAATGTTTTGCAGCCATTGAAATTGAACATGACTTGATTTTCTCAAGTAAAGCCCAGAAAAGGGGGGAAGCATTCCAAAAACTGCTGAATCTGCCACACGTGCATCAGCGAACACCCTTACAGTTGTGGCAATGAGTGTTCTCACTATCGCTTCCTTCAGTATCTACACACTGGCAAACTGTCGAGGTATTTCTTGCGGTGATTGGTTTTGATTTTAGGCAATCATTAATGATAGTATTGTTTAGACATGCATGCTTTGCTTAGACAGTATCAGCTTTTTTGTTATTATTTATCAATGTTTTTTTTTTCTTTTCAGTTTACAGGAAAGACTCGAGTAGTAGTTTATTTGAAATTATATTAAAACATCTTACAGGTGGTTATGTAGATATTAGCATGAATATACTACTAGTAGTATGCTTAGACTCACAAAGCAAAGCATTTCAGGATTGATGAAAACAAATGCTTCCTTGGGCAGATATATTAAAATTTTTATGTAATAAAGCCTGATATTCCATAAAAAGCTTTCGATAAATAGATGGCTTATATATTTGAACTTTTCAATGCCAGACAATGACTTAAGTGATGGAAACAGGATTAAGACAGAGTGGTGGTGGTGTTGTAATGGGCTTAGTTGGGGGGTAGCCAGTATTCAGCATCACTATTTATTTCAAATAAATGTGTTTGTGTCAAATCTATCTATCCAACATATTTCAAAATTCTGAACTAACAAATCCACCACAAATGACCCAAGTAGTGGAGCAATGTGGGGGTCCCCCCCCCACTTAATGTAAGAATATGAGATATGTATATAATAGTTTTAGTTTAGAATCTACAGAGCGTTGCACTAAAACACATACTTATAAAGTGGATTACAGGATGTCTGCATTAAACTTCATGTAATGAATCATTTATAAAAAATCCTTAATGACAGGTAGCTGACTGATAACGCTTAAAATGCAGTGTCAGTACAAAGCAACATTTTAAACATATTTGTAGGAGTCTCAATACTCTACAGAAGTGATTTTAAAGGTACCTGTTACTTGTAGAACAATGCAGACAGAACACCAGGTGTAAAGTCTTTTATATAAGCAAATTATTGTCCAGAAAATGTAGAGTATACATAACATAATATAAAATGATGGAGCAAAACTATCACAGCTAGGCACACAATGCATTATTGTGTGTGGTGTTTGTTTGTTAGTTTTTACTATATATTGATCTCTATATCTCTGTAGCCAATGTTCAATATTCTTTATTTGGTTCCATTTGTGTTTCCTTTCATTACAACCTCACAAACCATTGTCTGGCATTGTTAAGAAATATTTTTTTAAATAAAATAAATAGATTTATATTTAATTTATTTATTTAATATCTCAGCAAATATGACTGAAACTAATGCACTTGGAAGCATTTACACTTTTTATTTATGCTTGGGGATTATAGGTAGGTTTTTTAAAGGGCAAGCCAGTCATGTCTTTTTATTTTATTTTGTTTGTGTGAAAACTGTTTAACTCTGTCTTTTGTTGTTCTCAGGACTTGTCCCAAATTGTTTATGTTCATGGATGTTGTAGTGGTTGAGGGACAGTCTAGGAGTAACATTATGTTCATGGATGAACCCACCCGCATTTCAACTGGTCTTGTGAAATGCCATAATTACATTTATTTATTTATTTTGTAAAAATGTTCCATTCAGTAATTAAATGAAGTTTGTTAAAACCATTATTTTTTTATTTATTTGATAAGTTTTGAGGCATCAACTAAAAGAACGCTGTCTTGTCTAATCGGTAGTAAAAATAAAATCACTTGGGAAATTGTTAATTGCTTTATATTGTTTATAATTGGAATAATCTCATTGTTCTAATGAAACATTTTGATATTGTTAATAATATTCTTATTTTCTTAGAAACTTTTTATTCTTTAAACCCCAAAAATGAATTTATATTTTTGTTTTAAACACATCTCCGGCATTCAGCCCACTTATTTTAGTAAGCAGTTTAATTAGCTAATACTAGATTGCTAGCCATTGTATATTTTTTAAAAGATCATTTTGAATGGGTTGGTTCATCCAAGAGTTCTTTATATTTTTGTAAATTACACACTGCAAATGGACTTGTTTATATGGACATACCGTATATGTATTGTTTAATTTAACTGTGTTGCCTTTAAAGTGTTTGTCTGCATTATTAAAACTAATGAAGTAAAAAAAAAAACAATAAATACATTAACTTTTAAACTCTAATTGGACTCGCACTTGATGCCAAATGTTTGCCATTAGCATGCCCAAAATGAGTTCTGAAAAAATTTTAAAGTAAAAAATATAAGATGATGTTCAGATCCATATACTTTCACTTTGTAGTGTGTATTTAGTATAACGCCCTAAATTGGGAAGAAAAAAGTTGAAGTAAAAGGGACAATATAGGCATTACTTTACTCATGATCATGATCAATTGAAATAATTTTTTCCTGCTGATTAGACATTGTTTTTCATCATTGTAGACTGTCGTATTTATTATCTTTCTTTGCTGTGCAGATTAAGGAACACAAACGGGTTTACTGCGGCCGACCTGGCCCGTGCACAAGGCTTCCGGGACTGTGCTCAGCTCCTGTCCAATGCGGAGAATCAACTCAAGCACATAAACGGGTTTGGCCATAATGGAACTGACCTCACGTACATTCAAGGGCGGAGTCTCCTGAATGGTGCAACCAATCGGAAGAGACTCCATGATTGCTCACAGCCAAATGGTGTCAAAAAAGCTAAAATTGACTGTAAGTCTTTATAAGTGTTAGATATTTACTCCCCACTGTATTGCAAATTTCAGATGATTTGATTTGACCTCTTTTTTGAATGTTCCTCCTTTAGGCATGGATTTTCCTTTGAAGACTATTAGTGCTATGGAGGAGGATATTGAAAGTATGCATGTAGAATCCTCCACAGACAACAAATCAGGTGCGACTGGACCTTTTCCACCTTTGCCTACTGACAATGAGCATCATGTGGACAGTTTTGCAATCGACAGTCGTTCTCCCACCTTACACATTATGGAGCCTGCTCCTTGCCAGTGTACAAACTCTTATGCCTACCTGTAATTTTTTCATAACAGATATACTATAACCCCTGTAGCTTAGGCTAGGTTTTGTATATTAGTTTTGATTTACACATTTTTGGGGTGCTCATAATTTACCATGCTTAACATTTCATGACTTAGTATTGTAAGGTGCTATCTGATGCTCCTAGCAGAAATAGATTAATTTCTTAAGCATATTGCATGTAATCTGATGTTAGCTTAAATATTAAGTTTCCACTGTGCTGAAAAAAATTATATTCATTTATACCAGTAATTACAGTTGACGGAGATCAGTCCTGCTGAATATGTTTTTGAGCTAAAACTTCTGCTCTGGTCTGATACTTTAAGTGTTGATTCATATGAATTGATAAACTGAACTAAAGATATTTGAGCAGGATGATTTTATTGTGACTTATATTTAAATATGAATGGGATGCAATAAGTTATGGTGCATTTACTTGTGTCTTTGTGTATTGTATGTACAGTACATCATTTTTTTATAGCACCAGAAAAAAAGTTATTTTTTGTAAATTTGGAGCATTGTTTCGATTTGATTTTGACTTTATAGCAAAATACAAAGTGTGGTTGACTTTTTATTTTTTACTGAAATATCAGATAGAACCTTATTATACTGAGGATAGGATTGTGAAAGCCATGTTTGTGTTACACATGCAGAATCGTATTGATTTCATTTACTGCTTTTGAATATCGCTCTTAGTTTTTTTTAAAAGTGCCTGTTTTGGTCATTTGACATTTTAGGTTCTATTGCTTGAATAATTTTGTGATCTCTGGTCAATTGAGACTGTTTCACAAATGCAGGATT
Source organism: Silurus meridionalis (assembly GCF_014805685.1). Classification (NCBI taxonomy): domain Eukaryota; kingdom Metazoa; phylum Chordata; class Actinopteri; order Siluriformes; family Siluridae; genus Silurus; species Silurus meridionalis. The sequence continues at coordinate 12,954,732 of NC_060907.1, forward strand.
CATCTATTTGAAGTGTAAACACTCTGTACACACTAGACAGTTGTTTATATTTGAGTAGGTATTCCACAAAACTCCCCTGCTGTGCTTCACATCTTCACTCATTTCCCCCGTCTGTCTCTCTCTGACCCCATGTTTTGTTTTGAATGACAGATGGCACCATAGAAATAGCAACAGGCTTAAGCAATGGCCACACACAACAGAAGAGCTTTGAGAGAAATGGCCATTGCCACCCACACCAGCTTGACACGCTCGAGCTGGGCAGCAACATGTGCGGCTCCCTGCACCTTAGCGGCAGCCCCAGCGCCTGCATGTCTCACAGGCCCTTGTGGGCCACGTTCTCATCAGACTTCAGTGACCATCTGCACTATGGCCACTACCACGGCTTTGGGGACACTGCTGAAGACCTGGATGAAGCTGGTACTCGCCAAGAGCACATTACAACTGTAAAGCTTGAGCAGCACTACAACCAAGAGGTGTTAAATGCCATGCAGCTGTTTCATGGATCATGAAGGGATTAGAGCCCTTCTGTTTATATAAAAGTGGGTGCAAAGAGCCACCCAGTCACCTTAAACCTTAACCAGTTTACCCTGACTTTGCTCCACAGTAAAGGAGTTTTTTGTTGTATGGAAAAACCTTTGTACCAAAGGAGTATTTGTGTTTTTGAACCTGAATTTTTGTGAACACTTTATTTTATGGTATGTTTGAATAATAAATAACTGATGATCATTGAGTAGATAGTTTGTAGTTTACTGTGGTACATTCAGCAATGGGTATTTTTTCCCCTTTCTCACCACAGAAGTTGAAAGACCTATTTTAAAAATAATAGTGGGGTTTCATGATTTTTCCATTGATATGTTTGTGGGGGGTTTGTGCAAATTATTTTCCCTTAAGTAGTTTTTGGCACTAGCATTATGCAATGTTTGGAGCAATCTCCTTTTTCTAGTTTTCTTGAGAAGTTGAGTTGAAAGAATTATGTAAAAGTGAATTTCACTGTAAAAGTATGGAGTTTTTTTCCCGGACGATCCTTTGATCTTTTGTGTTGTGACATAAAATGGTTTGAGAATGAAGGTGTTCCTCTCATTTCTTCCACATCTTGATTTTTCAATTGATTTGTATAGTAGTATTTTGGTGGGTTGTTTTTAATCTATCTTTGAATTACACTCTTTCACTCTTGATTTCACTTAAAAACCAAATAATCCTCTTTTTATAAGCGAAAAGAAGCCTGCTCACACTAATCTATTACAGAGATGACCAAACTAGTTCTCATGGTGACCTTTGATTTGGCCTTCTATGCCATGTGATGTAAAATTATGGGAGAAATGCCATTGTGACAGATCTTCATTTCTAATTTAACATATATTTATTTTAAGATGTAAAATTTTTTAAATTAATTAAGAAATGTAAATAAATTAGGCTTTTTGTATTGTATATGTGTACTTACAGGGTACAGGTACAGCATTCTTTGTGACAATGACCATCTGATTAGGCACTGAGCAGGGCAGTGGCACATAGATAAGAGGGAATTATTGATTTGAAAGAATAAAATGTTTGCCATAGTTATGAAACAAGACAGCTTCAGTTTTTTCAAAGCACTGTGGCCAGAACATTTATGCAACATTTACTTTTAGGCCACTGCCCTCAATTATGTTTGGCCCTTGATAGGAAAAAGTTTGGACACTTCTACTTTTATTAGAATGATAAGAGGCTAAAGCAAATAATCTGGAGTACTGATGCTTGTGCTGAAACTATTGCATAATTGCATTTCTGCTTTATCTTCTAATAAAAATGATGTGTAGTAGTACGAACTAAATCACATAAGACTTGCAACTTGCAATGTGAAGTGTAAATGTGATTTGTGTGGTGGAGTGTTTACTGATACAAGTGCAAAGTGTTGAACACTTTTAGTCCGTTATGATTAGTGATGCTGTGTTGTGCATGTTTTCGAGTTCAGCTAAGGAATTTGTTTAATTATTGCAAAAAGGAAGCTGATCATGATCAATTAATGAACACTAATTTAGAGTTTAGGCACATCCTTTATCATCATTTTATATATATATATATATATATATATATATATATATATATATATATATATATATATATATAATGTGTGTGTGTGTGTATATATATATATATATATATATATATATATATATATATATATATATATATATATATACACACACACACACACACACATTATATATATATATAATGTGTGTGTGTGTGTGTGTGTATATATATATATATATATATATATATATATATATATATATATATATATATATACATACACACACACACATTATATATATATATATATATGTGTGTGTGTGTGTGTATGTATATATATATATATATATATATATATATATATATATATATATATATATATATATATATATATAAACATTAGAAAATAGACGTACACAGGTTTCTCAACCTACGAGTAAACAAAAGGTGAAATTTGATTAGAATACTATTTCTGAGCTCGGGCTCATATGTCCGGACACACACGTCGACCTTTACTGCGTCATCCAAACTCCGCCTACATTTTCGGACAGACCATTTTTACATTTATAGGGGTGTCCAATAAGCGCATAACGAGTTTATGTCATAGTGTATAAAAATTATAATCTGTTCAAACGAAAGTTAGGTAGATATATTTTAACTCAAGTAAGAAACAAATATTTGCTCACTTTAGGTGTGTACAAAAGACGCTACGAATAAACACGTTAAACTCCTCCCCCACACAACATTGTACGATATGTGATTCCGCCTTGAAATCCCCACAACAGATTTCTGAACATTAGTTGCCGTACAGCGGCCGACGTGTACGTGCACTTTAAGTGTTTACGTTAGTTATTTTTAATTTTTTCCCTGGTCTTAAGCTGAGGTTTTTTTGTCATAACATTTTTGTCGTCTGCCAGTTAGGATGTCTACTCCGGCCCGAAGAAGGCTCATGAGGGATTTTAAAAGGTGATAAAAAAGCTGATCAGGGGAAACTAATGGTGTTTACGACAGTCGCCTGTAGGCTTGTTACCGTGTTAGGATTCGAATATAAATACTTATTTTGTGAATATATATGATTTATTCATCGAAATGTGAAGTAATATAAAACAAATGCCCTATTGGGGACACCTATAGCCTGAATTCGAGTTGATTTTTCTCTTTTTTTTTCCACATCCGCCTTAAGTTTGACGTCTGAAGTCAAACGTCATTCTAGCGATTTAGACTTCCAGACAAATTTGTATGACTTCAGTGTCTAATGTCATGAGTATTTAATCTTACACGAACACTGATGTGTTTTTGTTGTTAAATCAGACTTCAAGAGGATCCCCCTGCCGGTGTAAGCGGTGCCCCATCAGAGAATAATATCATGGTGTGGAACGCGGTTATATTTGGGTAAGCAAATAATCTCTGAGCAACCAGATCACTCAGAGAAGCTCATTGACAGGAACCAGGCCTGTTCTTCTGCTTTCTTTCTGAAATATTTATTTTAATGCTTAACCATAGATTTGAAGCCTGATCAGTTTTGGTCAGGTGCATCTGTCATGAAGTCAATGCTCATTCTGTCTGCTTGTCATTTCACTTGTTTGCTTTGCAGACCAGAAGGCACACCCTTTGAAGATGGTAAGCATCCATCCTATATTATAATTATATTATTATTATTGTTATAGCATGCAGTATTCATGTATTGACGATCCAGAATCCAATATTCAGCATAACCCTGGAAATACCATCTAAGTTAAACAGCTTTCTGACCAACAGCATTACTAATACCACACATCCCATGTCATCGCTTCACAGGTATTTTTTTTCTCTACAGGCACATTTAAGTTGACCGTCGAGTTCACTGAGGAATACCCTAATAAACCACCTACAGTCCGGTTCACCTCTAAGATGTTTCATCCTAACGGTAAAGTCCTTTTTTTTTCTAATTTAGGCTATTCGGGTTTTTCGTTTAAAGAGAAAAGGCAAGCTTTCCGGAATGATACTAACTACGCTCTCTGTGCGTGACATTTCAGTTTACGCAGACGGAAGCATATGCCTCGATATTCTACAAAATCGCTGGAGTCCGACTTATGACGTTTCATCAATTCTCACCTCAATCCAGGTAAATCATTTAGAGTATTTTATTAAGGAGATTGTTTACTCTTAGAAGTGTGTGTGTGTGTGTGTGTATATGTATGTATGTATGTATATATATATATATATATATATATATATATACACAGACACACTATAGATCTTCCACTCCAGCCCATGTGAACAACGTGTTCATGGAGCTGACTTTTTGTCATGCTGGAACAGGTTTGTGTCTCCTATTTCAAGTGAAGGGGAAAATGTAATGCTATTGCATCTACAGACAATCCCATGCAATTGCGTGCATCCAAATCCGTGGTAACAACCAAAAGTTAACGGACCAAATATGACTGCAAATGTCCATATAACATCTTATTCACATACATACATACACACACACACACATACCCCCATATATAACTTTATTATTCATGCTGTCTGATTTTGCTTCTGTTTACAGTCCTTACTTGATGAACCCAATCCAAACAGTCCAGCAAACAGCCAAGCAGCCCAGCTTTACCAGGAAAACAAACGCGAATATGAGAAGCGTGTGTCAGCCATCGTTGAGCAGAGTTGGAGAGACAGTTGACCTGCAAGATTTGTGGTTATAATTTAACCGAGTAAATCGTGACGCATCTCGTTCTACCTGCCTCCTTTTGTCCTCTCTCTTTTTCTTTCTGTCACTCGCTCCATCCTATATAGAGCTCGAATGCACTTTAATCCGCTTCCTCGCCCCACTCAACCCGTATTCTCCTCCTTTGGAGGACTTGCGCTGTCCTAATGACCATATGGCCTCACTGTCCAATACGTAACCAAATACACTGGCCTTTTGCCATGGGAACCTGGAGTAAACAATATTCTATTCAAGGGGCTTTTTTTTTTAAGAAGTGGAGTCAAATTCCATGGACTGACATGGTACTGGCCTAACGTTGTTGCATTTGACCGTGCCTGGCTTGGAACTGACCCGTCACACAATTATGCTGTATCGTGCTGTTACACGCCTGGATGTGTGATTTTATATTCCATGATGTGTGTTGTTAACCTGTGTGTCATGTACCATATTGTAAGAATACACTTTGACGTTGATGTGCTTTGACTGTTGAAGCTGATTTGTGTGTGTATGGGGGGGATATCTAGTAGTAAATCATGTGACCTGACCTGTAATAGAAACTCTAATTCATCTGGTTATTTTCCTAAATAGAAAGTAAAAAGTTCAAACAGACTTTTATACATCATTTATTACCAATTAGGACATTTCTACTTAAACACTTAGCACATCATAACCACATGCTGTGAGCACCTTCATAAAATACATCTTTCACTCATACTGTTCAAGTAACAACAAAACAAATAAAGGTCAAATACTTCTGAGAACATTACTCCCACATTAAGCAAACTTAAACTCAAGAGGTTCGAGTTTAAGTCCTTTTAGTGCTGTTTGGTAGTAAATTATTCTAAAATGTAGAGTGAGGTGACAAATTGACAAAGAACTTCTTCCTAGCATTAAACAAATATAAAAAATAAATAGAAACGTTGACAGTTCAACACAGTTTGTGATATACAGTTCAACAGGTACATGGCTACCTGTTATATACCCTCTCCTTTTTGGATTTTTCCAAAGCTTTGTCCATGGTTTTTTCTGTGTCCCCCCTACACTTTGGGCAATACCACTTGCCCTTGGGCTTATGATTGAGACCAACACAGGAAAAATGGAACCACTCAATGGGACACTCATCGTTGTCACAGCCGATCATCTCCCCGTAGGAAACCTGCTCGCACAGACAATACGTGGGCTCATTGGGATCGATGGGCAAGTCAGCTGGTGAAGCCTCCCTCTCCTGTTTTGCTTTGGATCTCTTCTTCTTCTTGGATGTCTTGGCCCGTTTCTCTCTGGTCACTTCATCACGGTCGTTATGAATCATCTCCCGGTTCTCGTTGCTGTTGTTTTTCTGCCGCCTGGAGCGCTTGCTGGCACTTGCCATTCTTTCGACCGAACTTGGGGTCTCTTCTCTGCGTTTTTCTTCCTCACGCCTCTTGCCGGTTATGACGGCCGTCACAGAGGCTGTGTCATGGGGCTCGTGCTGGGCTTCTAGAAGCTCTGCGAAAGCATCCACTTGCCGGCTGCGGTTCTCCACCAACTCCACCATCTGCCCAGCAAGCTGAATCTTCTCATCTCCCAATTCCTGGCTGCGGATCAGTGCACGCTGGATGCAATGCAAAAGGCGGCGTCTCTGAACAGGGTCCTCCTCCTGCTTGTGCTTCTGGTATGCTTCATCCAGCTCTTTGAGGATCTCTGCAACAAACATGCATAACAGATTCACCATTAAAAGTTAGATCTAAATTTCTTTAAGTTGAGAGGTGATTTAATAATTTGGTAAGCAAAGCAAGATGTCAATGACAATGTTTACATCATGACAGCTACTGCAGCAAGTAAAATATTTTTCATTGTTAAATATAGTTCTGGTAGGGAAACACAAGCTCGGCCCCAACATGACATTGAACTTTAAACGAAGAACTTAGCCACCCCAAAAAAAAAAAAAAAACCTCGGCATAAACACAAATCGACCCGCCCACCAGCATATTAGCGTGCAGCCAATCACAGGAGGGCATCTCCTCCCTAGTCCCACCTTCTTGAACGTTACGGAACCAATCGTTGATCACGAAGTCGACCTGCTGCATCCGGAATCGGCGGAGCAACAAAGTTATTGACGAGACTTAAAACCAATAGACGGCGTCCTACGCATGACAAACACGCGCTGAGGGAGATACGTTAGCCAATCAGATGCGGGGGTGGGCGGAGTTTGAGGACTGTGCAAATAAAAATCTGTAGCGTAGGTTTCGTGCTCATTTCTATATAACAGTATCGGAGCAGCTGACGCACGTAGCTTTAAAATGGGAAAAAATAATCGGGAATGTAGGGTGATCTAGTGTATATTGAGAAAGTCGGGAGTTAACAAAAGAAAAGTTGAAGAAACCGTTTTCATATCCGGTATGAGACGAGAAACGTGATTACTTGTGTTCACCGCTCGGTCGATCCAAACAACATACAGTACACAAAAAGACTGGGGATGATTAAGTGAGGTACAGCCGGTCAAGTCCCCGTATAGTTTGAATACTAGAAACATTTGTGTTTTGTACATTTGTGTATCAGTGTCGGAATTTCAAAGTGCTCGGTTGATCAAATGATAAACACAATGACAGCTGAGATTACATCTGAAACACTGGCAGGATTAACCTTTAGACGAATCTGTCGCAATTTCCTCAACAAATTCTCCAATCAAATCGACGATTGTGTCGAGAAAACAAAGTGAACACCGGAGACTGAGTAAAATCGCCATTTCCCCAATCATAATCGAGACGTGGTTGTGTGTATGGATATATAAATATTTATATAAATAAAATCACTGACGATGGAAAGAAACTCGTGATGGTCATATTCATCTCCACCAAATGTACAAGAGAAAAAAAATCAATAGGAATGTGTTATAACCGTTTCTAATGGAGCAGCGAAACTGTACATGAACCCCATTGTGTTCACTCAGCACTTCAATCTCAACACACACACACACACACACACACAAAACGCGATTTGTGCACAAAGGAAAAATCTGTTCACATCCCAAAAAACACAGATTATACAGCGAGAATAAATAAAAACAAGAGCACATTACCTTGATATTTAGAGTCGATCTCTCTCATCAGAGACACGTTTCTTTGTAGGTCGAACGGCAGCGATTCGACCAAGTCCAGATATTCCGCTACATAGTTAGTAACCTGCAGAGGATCCCAGCTGGCCGTGTTTAACATTTTTATCTCCCACGGATCACTTCAGATTCTCCGAAAGGGTCCATGAAACGGCTACACGAAACGCATTCGTACACGCGCGAGGAGATTATCCTCAGGACAACGCACTGCACAACCGCCCTACTACAAGCATCCGATATAAACTTCAATCCCGGAAAAAAAAACCGTAAAGGCTTAATACATAGATCCAAAGCAATCAGCGCGATAAACAAACAATCCGGAATGAAATATTAAACTGGCAGTCCTTTTAGGAGTGGAAATGTCCGTGTCGCATTACTTGATCCCAGCGTGGAGATCCTCCGGGTAGTTTCAAACACTTGGGGGAACAGTCTGGGTGTTAATGCGCATGCGCTAACGCAGGAGAAAGAAAAAAGAGGGACGAGCAGTGTCAAGTCTGTGATGATCAACAGACTGAAACGCGTTTTAATAACCGAACATGTCTAGTATTGTTTTTTTTGATTCCGGGATACAATATGGACACACTGATGTGAGCACTGGGTTGTGTATGAGTTTATTTTTAAGACCGGAAATCTATTTTGACTGCACACATTCACTGGAAAGACATTGGTTTGCTGAAAACCTGAGTAACCTCAGCGCTTTTTTTTTAACCAAGAAGAATGAGTTGTGTGTTTTTGTGTGTTTTTGTGTTAGACCCCGACAGCCTGTCTGCTGACTTACAACTACTGCCGTGTGTGAATGTAACAGCGGCTTTGTAGCCATTCCGCTGTTCATTAGCTGAAGTTAACCAATGACGTTGTGGTGGGCGGGGCTTTCCCCCACATCTCTCTCACACACATACATACACAGCGCCTACCATATCTAAATCTAACTGGGTTGCCAGATCTTTGGGTTATCAATAAAGTGGGTTTACATCAGATCTTGAAATAATAATAATAATAATAATAATAATTTGTTTATTTATTTACTATTTATAGATCTGATAGATTTTTGTCTGTAGATTAGTATTTGTGCCTTTTGCACATACAAAACCCATGTATATTATATCTCCTAGACACATAACTTACATATATATATATATATATATATATATATATATATATATATATATATATATATATATATATATATATATAAAACCCTCCTACACACTATTACCAAAGGTTTTAAAACACACAATGGTAAAATATATCATTATGTCCTTTTACGTTTCGGTTTCGAATCACTAAAAAAAGAGGAACTGAATTACTGAACAGAAAGTCAGGAGTTCAATCTGCAGCACTGTCAGCTGCCACTGCTGTGTCCCTGAGCATGGTCCTCATGGTGTTGTACCATGGCTGACTCTCTGCTCCTAAGCATGGTCTTCAGGGTGTTGTACCATGGCTGACTCTGTTCCTCATGGTGTTGTATCATGGCTGGCTCTGTGCTCCTGAGCATTATTTTCAGGGTGTTGTATCGTGGCTGACTCTGTGCTCCTGAGCATGGTTCTCATGGTGTTGTACCATGGCTCACTCTGTGCTCTCAGCCTAGTTTCCTAACAAGTTTGGATATGTGAAAAAACTAATTTTACTGTGTGTAATGTGAAAAATAAATGTGGAAATAAAGACTTCTTCTAAGGTTGGTCATATGTTCAACATTTTGACATATAATGTAGGAGTCCTATAGTAAATATAGAGTTTAAGTGCCTGGGGTCAACGGTGCAGAGTAATGGAGAGTGTGTTAGAGAAGTGAAGAAAAGAGTGCAGGCAGGGTGGAGTGGGTGGAGAAGAGTGATAGCAGGAGTGATTTGTGGAAGAAGAGTATCTGCAAGAGTGAAAGGGAAAGTTTATAGGACTGTGGTGAGACCTGCGATGTTGTATGGTTTAGAGACAGTGGCACTGAGTAAAAGACAAGAGGTGAAGATGTTGAGGTTTTTCATTAGGAGTGATGAGGATGGACAGGATTAGAAATGAGTTTATTAGAGGGACAGCATATGTAGGACGTTTTGGAGACAAGGTGAGAGAGGCGAGATTGAGATGGTTTGGACATGTGCAACGGAGGGACATGGGGTATATCGGTAGGAGATTGTTGAGGATGGAGGCACCAGGAAGGATGAAAAGAAGACCAAGGAAGAGGTTTATGGATGTGGTGAGGGAAGATATGCAGGTAGTTGAGTTGAAAGAGGCAGATGTAGAGGACAGGGGGGTATGGAGACGGATGACCCGCTGTGGATGGGAGAATGGGAGAAGCAGAAAGAAGAACAATTATTATATTATACTATTATATTCTATTAATATTATACCTTTAAACACCATATTAATGTTTATATTTTGCTAACACGTTTTTAGGGTTTGTGCAAACTATTTAGTGACTACAATATAAACAATAGATTTTATATACACCAGAGTCCCTGGTTCAGGACTAAGTTTATAAAATAATAATAATAATGATATACAATTAGCTGATTTATGAGTTTAAAATCTTTCAATCTTGACGCTTTCATATTTATTTGTATACTTCACAAATCTGGCATCCCTGCGGAGTGCTGATGGTGTTTATTGTATGTATTTAAAACGGAAACTGGGCCAAGTAAAGCCTGTCAACGTTATAATGCATTTACTAAACTATTTACTACTACATGGACCATTACATGGCCATTTACGCCATTGAATCGCATATTAAAATATTCCGTGCACTCTATAAATAATAGAAACTGCTGTACTATCGCATATTTAGTGCCCTTATAGAGAGGGAGTTGTGCTGTTTGAGACACAGCCATGGTGAGTGTCGCCCCGGCAAAGCTGCACTGTAAGCCGCCATCTTGAATTCACTGTCAACAAGCTGAGCACGAGTGAAGCAATCTGATCACCTAGACACGGTTGTCATTGTCAGTTTTTTTTTTTTATCAAACCAGCTTATCTGTTCATATATCACCTTAAAAAAGGAATAAAACGCAGCTCATAAATTTTGAATAAACTAGAAAATGTAGTGTACTTCCGGCCGCCTCGCGACGTGTTATGGACAGTTTACATATTGAAAAATGTTGCGTTTAATTACAAGCGCACAATAATGAGGCCTTGTGTGAGTATGGTCAGACGTGCAGTCTGGAACTGCAGACTCAAGGTTGGACATGGAGCATTTTACACAACTCCAACAGTCCCAATGCGAACACGGTGCACGGAAATCAGGAGCAAATGGACCAAACCATCTGGTTATGACACTGGCATCAAAACTTTCAACAGCCTCACCAAACAGAAGGAGCCTCTGATTGTGGCACAAGAGGGAAGAGCAACCTGGTAAAGAAACCTTTCTGCTAAAGTCTAACCATACTGCACATTTTTAGTTGGATCTAATTGCTTTGTGTTCTTTTACAGGTACAGTTGTGGCCCCACAGTTTATGATCATGCCCATCTTGGTCATGCATGGTGAGTCAAGGAACATACATGTAAAAAAAAAGAATGTAATGTTTTTGTCCTTTACAATAATTTAAAACGACTGTCTTAATAACATAATATAAAGTACAATGTATATCTCACATATATTACACATATGCAGGTTTTAATCTGTAGTTGTGGCCTGCACAGAACCCTACTGAATACCTTTGATATAAAACTAAAAAATGCTGTAGATCAGGGGTCACCAACGTGGTGCCCGTGCACCAGGTAGCCTGCAAAGACCACATTATTTCTAAAAATAGCTGTTTTCTACTTTGTTAAATCATTGTTGATAATTATTATTAGAAATTATTAACATGATCAGTGTCTTCACATAGATAACTATCATTAATTATTAATAATAACATAATAAAAGGTAAATTGAGCAAATATGTTATTTCAGATCAAACTGAAAACTGTGCGTATCAAACTGGTAGCCCTTCACATTAATCAGTACCCAAGAAGTAGCTCTAGTAGCTAGTTTCAAAAAGGTTGGTGTCCCCTGCTGTAGATCATCTGACCTCACTTAATGCTCCTGTGGCTCCTTGAGGTTCTTAAAACAGGTCAAAATCTACAACGGGATGTCGATAGGTGTCCACAGACCTTATCGTAAAACATAAATATTTGCCTGATTGTTTTCTTTTCATTTCACATCGCAAGCTCTTACGTCAGATTCGACATCCTGCAGAGGATTTTAACCAGGATATTCGGAATAAACGTAACTCATGTCATGGTCATCACAGACGTCGATGATAAGATCATACAAAGAAGCCTTGAGGCAAGTATGCTCTGACTGGGATTGTACCATACTTATACGATACAAAAAATGAATGATCATAGTATACAAGTACAGAAAAATAAATTGAACAGGAGATTCTAGGTTTTTTGTGATCCTCTGATTATTTTTTCCTCCTGGTAGGAGAGAATCTCACCGCTTGTACTTGCCAGAATGTATGAAGAGGAGTTTAAAAGAGACATGCTGGCCCTGAAGGTCTCATATGAAATCTATCATTACATACACACAATACATATTGTACATATGGAGAAGTGACAAAAGAAAACCTTGTGGCTCTATAGCGGCATGCATCTGCCATAGATGTGTCATGATTTAAATGCAAGGGTCACTACAAATCAGAGTTTTATGAGGCTGATCATCTTTTAATTTTTCTAAAACATTATAATATAAATACATTTGAAACATTTCTATCTTGTTGGGAGCTGGTCTCTTCCTGGATCATGCATAGGTCACAAGGGCTCACTGAATGGTTTAATGAGTGTGAAAATGATGAAAGGACACCTGGTTATAAACCAGTTGAACACCACCAATATCACAACTCAAAGTGAGGGATGTGTTTTGGGAATTTGGTAACTTCTACGCACGGTAGTTCTGGTGGATCCTGTTTGTCTAATATGTTCGTAAATCCAGTTGTACAGCTTTTCTATACATTTTCCTTTAATTTCTACGTATACATACACATATGAAATTATATATCATCAGACTAAATATATGTACAACTGGATAGAAATGAAAGTGTCTGGTATATCCATGAAACTGATCATTTTTATGCTTCTTAGGTTCTCCCGCCATCTGTGTATATGAGAGTCACAGATAACATTCCTCAGATTGTAGCTTTCATTGAGGGCATAATCAGAAATGGTCATGCTTATGCCACGAGCCAAGGTCAGTTTTCCTTCTGTGTTGCATCTCTAGCAGGCATGTGATGGTCTGCCTTGTGATAAACATTTACACTGTTTGGCATAAGCTTATTATATTGGTACTACAAGAAGACATATATTTAAGTAAAGGGAAGAAATTACATTTAAAACATTAAAAAATAAATAGAAATGTTCCTTATTTATTCAATTTACGCTCACAAAATGGTGAATTGATGAAATTCGTAATGAAATTATGCACTTTTACCGTAGGGGATGTCTACTTTGATACTCAATCAATCGGCAACCGTTACGGCAAGCTTGCGAACATTGGGAATTTTGCTGGGGAATCAGGTAGGCATATACTTCACACGTGTCAGCAAATATGTGAACTATTTTGTTTATCAAAAGACAAAAGTCAAATGTAGCTGATATTGGATTGCTTTTTCAGTGGCCTGACCTTCAGTGACATTACATACACTATATGGACAAAAGTATTTTTGTCACCTGACTTTTCCAGCCATATGAGATTCCTACTCAGACTGTTCCCACAAATCTTGAGTCACACAACTGTAGATATTCCCTTCACTTGAACTAGGAGACCCAAACATGTTCCAGCAGGGCAATGCCCCTGTGCACAAAGCCAGCTCAATGAACATATAGTTTACATGGGTTGGAGTGGAAGATCTTGAATGGCCTGCTATAGAGCTCTGACCTCAACCCTATTAGACTGGGATAAATTGAAATGTTTATTGCACTCCAGGCCTCTACATTAGTACCTGACTTTACTAAAGCCCTTTTGGCTGAATGAGCACAAACCTTCACAACCTTACAGCAGAATCTCATGGAACATCGTTTTGAAAGAGTGAAGGTTATTCTTACAGCAAATATGGACAAAATATGGTACGGGAATCTGATAGTCCGGTGTCCATATAGTGTATTATTAATAACAACAGTATTCATTAGATTTTCATCAAAACATCAAAAAGGCCTATAAGTTCTAACGTGCTTTGTTTTTTATGTTATATTGTTCTAATGGTATTGATATAGAATGATTTGTTTTCCCAGAGAGCAAAGATAAAAGGAACCCTCGAGACTTTGCCCTGTGGAAAGCCTGGAAGCCACTTGAACCTTTCTGGGAGTCTCCATGGGGAAGAGGAAGACCTGGCTGGCACATTGAGTGCTCCACTATTGCAAGGTAAGTACCTCTTTTGTTTCCTGCTGATCTTTTTTTGATGCCTGTCTGCTTAAATGCTTGAATATTCATGCTGTGCTTTACATGAGTGGGTAGAACGCAGCTTAATTTTCATATGAGGAATGAATCTCAGTATCTGTAGTTTAACCTATTTACAGTTCTACACTTACAGTTTCGATATTGGTATATATCCTGGTTTGAAACTTACTTAACCCTGATAAAATTACTGGGTTTATTGGAGTACACAAAAATTGTGCACTCTGTAAATTAGATGTCTTGCCAAAACAAAGTTGATTATTTTCCAACCACAGCAGGTGTCAAAGTGATTTATTCCTCTTATATTACAGCACGTTTTTGCTGCTCATTGATAATTTTTAATAATAATATAATAATTATACACTTTGTAACTATTCATTTCTGTAAAATACATTTGTTCTTGTTCTAAGTAAAGTCAAAACAACTATTAAAGTAATTTTCTCACTTCTTTTTTTTTTTTTTTTTAAACACCTCTTTCTTGATGTTAATTAAACAAACAAACAAACAAACAAACAAACAAACAAAATACAGATTTGTCATGTTACTGAGAAATTACAATGCACCATGGGTATATCCCATAAAGCATCTTTTATTAGTCTTTCAAAATGTGCTCTTACAATAGAAATGAATTGAAATTAAAAGAAGTGCATTAACATAAAATATAATGCAAGATTTTTCATTCTTATTAGCATGTGTACAGATTTTCTTTGCATGCATGTCACATGCAATACAAATAAAATTTCCTAACAGAAAGCATGATCTTAAAGATTTCTGATTGCACATTGAATTCTTTATGCTTGGACCTCAGGTGATTTTGCTGTACTGTGTTTCGCAGCTCTGTGTTTGGAAGTCAGTTGGACATCCATTCGGGAGGGGTCGACCTGGCCTTTCCTCACCATGAGAATGAAATTGCTCAGTGTGAGGCCTACCACAAGTGTGACCAGTGGGGGAACTACTTCCTGCATTCAGGTAATGCTCATATCTATACACTGTTCACCTTCAGGTCTTCACTACACTTGTGTGGATACATTTACAAAAATTGTATATATATTTTCTGCATTTTGCAGCACTAAAACTAAAAAAATTGCTGAGCAGTTTATTGTCTAACATCCTGGTTCCTGATTTAACATGTTAAAACAGCAGATGAGTTTCCCAATTGATGCTATTTTGGTAGCTTCAGGTGTTAATTAATGTCAGTGATGGTCAAAAGGGTGAAATAGAATAATGTGTTACACATCATACAACATCTGTATGCTTACGGCTTTTAGCAGCCATAAAAAGATTCTTCTAGTGAACGAACATAATTGCTTTTTTTTTTTTTTTTAGGCCACCTCCATTTGAAAGGCAGTGCTGAAAAGATGTCCAAGTCCTTGAAGAATTATATTACAATAAAGGTAGGTTCTCTAAAATTCATGCGTTAAAATTTATACTTCTCTAAAATATAATACATTAAAAGTGTGCTAATGTCCATTTGGAGCACAGCTTTATCTTGATCTAGTGTACATGTGAACACAGTGTGAGTTTTTAGCGTTTTACAATCTCGCCTCTCTCACCTTGTCTCCAAAACGTCCTACATGCACTGTCTCTCTAATAAACTAATTTCTAATCCTGTCCATCCTTGTCACTCCCAAAGAAAACCTCCATCTCCACCTCCTGTCTTTTACTCAATGCCACTGTTTCTAAACCATACAACATCGCAGGTCTCACCACAGTCCTATAAACTTTCCCTTTCACTCTTACAGATACTCTTCTACCACAAATCACTTCTGTCACTCTTCTCCATCCACTCCACCCTGCCTGCAGTCTTTTCTTCACTTCTCTAACACAATCTCCATTACTTTGCACTGTTGACCGCAGAGAAAGTTGGGGGAAAAGTTTTAGATTATTCATCCATCATTACCATAATGTGATGATTCAATATTTATTGTTAAAAACAAAAATTACTAAAATATAAAGAGATGTTCTTACTCACATCCACAGTCAGATATAGAGGTGAAAGCTTAATGGTTTTTGGAAGCAGCTTATTCCAGGTGAAAGGAATACTGAACCAACATCACTTTCATTCCATATTTTAACCAAATGCAATTCCCCCTGGACTGTGGCTAATTAGAACTAACCTCACGGTACAAGATGACAGTGACCCAAAGCACGTCCAAGCTGTGTAAGCGTTATTTAGAAATCAAACAATCAGATGGAGTGTTTTCTGTCATGGAATGGCCTGCTCAGTCATCGAACTTAAATCTGCTCAATGAAAATTAAGTTCGTACACCTGTACATTTATATATTAGTTTTTTTCAAAGTAAATCTTCATACCATTCAAATAGGTAGTTTGTTGCATTATGAACAAAAAGAACATGCATATGTTTCTCCAATCTTTTAAAGGGCACTGTATATAACATTACAACACCACTATGCCTCAGAAGAGTGCATTGTACAATTTATCTTGCCCTAAACTCAGGATTCTTTATCCTCCTCTCTCTCTCTCTTTATTTCCTTTGTGTAGGAGTTTTTACAGTCATATACTGCCAATGAATTTAGGCTGTTTTGTCTCTTAACCAAGTACAGATCAGGTAAGCTTTTTATTTTCACACAGAGGCTCCAACTGAACAAGGTCATAAATAACAATCCTTAATAACATTCAGTGGTTTAACTCTCTTTCCTTTCCCTAGCAATTGATTACAGTGATGCCAGTTTGATTGAGGCTCGCTCTACGCTCTCATCCATCTCTGACTTCATCCATAATGCCCAGGCCTACATGCAGGGTCACATACAGTGCCAAGACATACATGAAAGCTTTTTATGGGAGAGGTAGGAGCTACCATACTGCTGCTATGCTAAAACTAAAGAAGTGAATAAGCAAAAAAAAATGTCTAACTTTGAGCGAAAAGAACATGTTTAACTCAAATAAAATGTTTGGTGACTTTCTATAATAAATACAGAAAATCACATTTTTTATGTTTAAATTACTCAACTTTGTTATTTGTTTCTTTTCGTTATCTGAATATAATTAGCTCAAATAAAAATGACATGATTTTATAAAAATTTACCAAATAATTATAAATTTAATTGATAGTTTAATTTAATTTAATTCCTGTTAAATAAGTATAATTTAAATCATTTAAATCGGATTAGATACAGATAAAATTTATGATATTTTTGGGACAAGTGTTCTATTTTCATGGTAACTAAAACAAAAATATAGTTCTTAACAGTAGATTGAGTATAAATGAAAAGTTTTCATGTTTTTCTTCTGTGCCCTGTTTAGGTTATCACTCACACAGGCCACTGTGCGAAATGTACTTGCAGATGACTTTGATACACCAAATGCAATGGAGGCCATCATGAACCTCATTTACCATGGAAACTGTCAGCTTCAGCCTGTTTCCAAGGTAATACATACAGTATCTCACAAAAGTGAGTACACCCCTCACATTTCAGCAAATATTTTAGTGTCTCTTCTCAAGGGACAATACTATAGAAATGAATATATTTTAGAGTAGTCAATGTGCAGCTTGTGTAGCAGTACAGATTTACTTTCCTCGGAAAATAACTCAACATGCACCCTAGTGAGTAAGTGAACTTGTCAAAACCATTGGCACGAAATTCAACAAAGCTTCACAGGTTGTTGCTGGGATCCTCTTCCATTCCTCCATAATGACATCACAGAGCTGCTGGAGGTTAGACACATGGTGCTTCTCTACCTTCCACTTGAGGATGCATCACAGGTGCTCAATAGTGTTCAGGTCTGGAGACATACTTGACCACCCCAGCACCTTCACCTTCAGCTTCCTCATCAAGGCAGTTGCCATCTTGGCGATGTGTTTGGAGTCGTTATTATGTTGGAAAACTTCTATTCGGCCCAGTTTCTAAAGGAGGACATCATGTTCTGCTTCAGAATGTCACAGTACATGTTTAAATCAATGTTTCCTTTAATAAATCGCAGCTCCCCAGTACCAGCAGCACTCATGCAGCCCCAGACCATGATGCCACCACCACCATGATTGACTGTAGGCAAAACACGATTTTCTTGATACTTCTCACCAGGACGTCACCACACATGATGAACACCATCTGAGCTAAAGTTTATCTTAGTCTCATCAGACCACAGGACATGGTTCCAGTAATTCATGCTGTTGGAAAGGTTGTCTTCAGCAAACTGTTTGAGGGCTTTCTTGTGAGCCAGCTTCAGAAGAGGCTTTTTCTGCAGTGATGGCCATGCCAACCGTGTGTGGCTTATGGTCTGAGCACTGACAAGCGGACCTTCCACTTCTGCAACCTCTAAAGTAATACTGCAGCACTCATGCATCTGTTTTTTGAAGCAGCTTCTGCACCTGACACACAGCACGCGGACACAACATTTTTGATTAACCCTTGCGGGGTCTTTTCCCAGTGGAACCCGTCTTGGAAAACCTCTGTATGACCCTGGCCACTGTACTTTAACTCAGTTTCAGGGTGTTTCCGATCTGCAAATAGCCGAGGCATCTTCGTGGATAGCAACAATTCTACTTTTCAAGTCCTCATAGACTCTTTGCCATGAGGTTCCATGTTGAACATTTAGTGGTCGGTATGAGAGAATTGTACTCAAAGCACCACATTTGAACTGCTCTAATACAAGATACACGCATTTGTATGGTCCTGTCAAGCAGACAAAAACATGAACATGATGAATAGGACATGTGGCTTTGCATGCTTAAACAACGTACAGCTGTTATCACTTAGGGTGTACTCACTATTTTTACAACAATGGCTGTATGTTGAGTTATTTTTAGAGGACAGTAAATCTATACTGCTGTACAAGCTGCACATTGACCACTCTAAAATATATATGTGGTATACTACATACTGTAGGTAAATTAGACTTTTTTGTTTTTTAAGAAGTATTTCGTTCTCAATTTGAGATTTTGAGGAAACGGCAGCAGCACAATGCTTAGAATCATACAGATTCCAGTCTAGAGCTAAAGCTACTGTTCATATAAAAAAAAAAATCGGATTTTGGTAAAGAAAAATGTGTTCCTAGTAACAGGAATATTGTTGTATTTTCACACGACCATCCCGAGTATATAGAATGCAAAAATCATCCAGTGAACTGAAGTGCCTTGAGAGGTCAGCGGAGAATGACCACATTTTACCGAGCTAGCAGGAAAGCAATGCTAAATCAAATTACCCCTATTTTACAACTGTGCTGAGCAGAAGAGCATCTCAGAAAATATGCCTAACATATCAAACCTTGAGGAAAATGGGCTGGACAAATTGGAAAAAAGACGAGACACTTTTTCTTATCGTTATTTATTTTATGTTATCCTTAATAAACCAATTTCAGTAGTGAGAAGTTTTGCTTACTTACTTCTGCCTCTTTACAGGTTAATGAAGGATCTAGGTGCCCAGCAGTGTTTGGAGCAATTCTGTCTTACATCAGGGATATTATGGATGTTCTTGGAGTTGATCTGCTGCATGAAAAGGTCAGACGTCTTTGGTGTTATATCTTAGAACTGTATGTAATATCTTAGAACTTGATCTAACATGCAGTGTGTATCTTGAGCTCAGTAAGTGAATGTTCTCATGCAGGAAAAGTCAAACAATATAGTACAAACCAGTCAGATTTATATCTGGACAAAAAAGAAATACATTCTCACTGATTACTTTTAGCCAGCTTAAACTTGAATTCTTGGCCTACAACATAAGAAACTTTTATTTACATTTTTTTTACGTTATCAATTGTAGACAAAAAAAGCAAGAAGGAGAATTTTGTATTTCCATGCCATATTATGTATATGAGCTGAAGAGAAGCAATGAGGAATAAACCAGCTGTGCATGGCGTTACAGGAAAATGACCAGTGATGGTCTTGTGTGGTGCAGCCCAAAATAAAGCTACTAGAGTTACTTTTTGCAATTCTGACATTTATTTTCCATTTTTCTGTAAGAGTGTGCGCTAATTTGTTATATTACACATATAAAAATGCAAATCACGAAATAAATCTCAATTTTATAGTAAATACACCTGTTCCTAAATCTTAATATATTAAATACACCTGTTTTTGCCCACAGTTGCTCAATTTTGCCCTCTAGTGGAATAACATAGACTAGGTCTTTTTTGTCCATGTATTTTAAGAACATGGATCCTGTGGTTATTTATTGGTCCAGATTAGAATCTTAATTTGCCTGGCCCAAGCCTGAGAGCTATACAAACCCGATTCCCAAAAAGTTGGGACACTGTACAAATTGTGAATAAAAACAGAATGCAATGATGTGGAAGGTTCAAATTTCAATATTTTATACAGAATACAACATAGATGACATATCAAATGTTTAAACAGAGAAAATGTATCATTTTAAGGGAAAAATAAGTTGATTTTAAAGTTCATGGCATCAACACATCTCAAAAAAGTTGGGACAAGGCCATGTTCACCACTGTGTGGCATCCCCTCTTCTTTTTATAACAGTCTGCAAATGTCTGGGGACTGAGGAGACAAGTTGCTCAAGTTTAGGAATAAAAATGTTGTCCCATTCTTGTCTAATACAGGCTTCTAGTTGCTCAACTCTTCTTTGTCACATCTTCCTCTTTATGATGCACCAAATGTTTTCTATGGGTGAAAGATCTTGATTGCAGGCTGGCCATTTCAGTACCCGGATCCTTCTTCTACGCAGCCATGATGTTGTAATTGATGCAGAATGTGGTCTGGCATTGTCATGTTGGAAAATGCAAGGTCTTCCCTGAAGGAGACGGCTTCTGGATGGGAGCATATGTTGTTCTAGAACTTGGATATACCTTTTTAGCATTGATGGTGCCTTTCCAGATGTGTAAGCTGCCCATGCCACACACACTCATGCAACCCCATCAGAGATGCAGGCTTCTAAACTAAGCGCTGATAACAACTTGGGTTGTCTTGATCCTCTTTAGTCCGGAATACATGGCGTCCCAGTTTTCCAAAAAGAACTTCAAATTTTGATTTGTCTGACCACAGAACAGTTTTTCACTTTGCCACAGTCTATTTTAAATGAGCCTTGGCCCAGAGAAAATGTCTGCACTTCAGGATCATGTTTGGTTATGTTTTTTTTTTTAGACCTATAGAGTTTTAGCCGGCAACGGCGAATGACACGGTGGATTGTGTTCACCGACAATGTTTTCTGAAAGTATTCCTGAGCCCATGTTGTAATTTCCATTACAGTAGCATTCCTGTATGTGATGCAGTGCCGTCTAAGGGCCCGAAGATCACGGGCATTTAGTATTGTTTTCAGCCTTGACCCTTATGCACAGAGATTCTTCCAGATTGTCTGAATCTTTGGATGATATTATGCACTGTAGATGATGATAACTTCAAACTCTTTGCAATTTTTCTCTGAAAAACTCCTTTCTGATATTGCTCCACTATTTTTCACCGCAGCATTGGGGGAATTGGTGATCCTCTGCTTATCTTGACTTCTGAGAGACACTGCCACTCTGAGAGGCTCTTTTTTTATACCCAATCATGTTGCCAATTGACCTAATAAGTTGCAAATTGGTCCTCCAGCTGTTCCTTATATGTACATTTAACTTTTCCGGCCTCTTATTGCTACCTGTTCCAACTTTTTTGGAATGTGTAGCTCTCATGAAATCCAAAATGAGCCAATATTTGGCATGACATTTCAAAATGTCTCACTTTCAACATTTGATATGTTATCTATATTCTATTGTAAATAAAATATAGGTTTATGAGATTTGTAAATTATTGCATTCCTTTGTTATATACAATTTGTACAGTGTCACAACTTTTTTGGAATCGGGTTTGTATGTTTGATACACTTGGTTCATGTGCTGCATCTGCCTCACAGGACTCTGTGTAAGTTATTATGATAGAAATCCTAACACACTCGAATGGGTGCTGTTGGAGCTACTATCTAAGTGCTCTTCTAAGAAATTAACACTTCTGACTAGTCAGAACAGATCATCACCAGAGGTGGAAAGAGTAAGAAAATATTCTACTCAAGAAAAAGTACTATTACTTCAAGGAAATTTTACTGAAGTACAAGTAGTTACCGGTCTAAAATCTACCCATGTAAAAAGTAGCTCAATTTAAAATATACTCAGTAAAATTAGTTACTTTTTTTAACAGCAGGGGTGGGGTGGATTCTTGTGTGGTTAAAAAGGACACGTCAACTAGTTGTTTTTAATTGAAGGAATACCTTTACAAATTAAAGTGCCACAGCAAAAAAAAAAAAAGCTACGGTCCAGGACTTAAGTCTAATGTAAGGTATTTACTTTAGCAGAAAACAGAATCTCTTGTTATAATGTCATTTATAATAATGAGAGAAATCGCAAATGCAGATTCAGAATTCAGACAGCAAGCGCATGCACTGAATAACTCTGGCGTTTTCTGCAGTGATTAATCAAAGCGCTGCGTTCTCAACAAAAGTGTGTGATTGATTATACATTAATGCTTAAATCTAATGCAACATCAGCAGATCCACTCGAAAATATAAAACTTTTCATTCATTTCATATGACACTTAAATAGTGACAAGTAATAGAGCTAGCTCAATTATGCATTGACAATTTTGACCCGTTCATTTCCAACCTTGGTGCTAACCAACTTCAGCAACTAAAGCAGCAATTTAAACTAAAGATACAGTAACACCTCGATACTCGTCTGCTGCGGAACTCGTCTAATTCGGTACCTGTCACGTTATGACAACTCAAAAATGTTTCGTCACATGTCGCATGCTCAGAACTCGATATGACTCTCGCATTAAATCTTCAGTATGGCGGTAAAACAGATGCATGAGGAGTCCCATGTTAGCTTACGAGCAGTGACCTAGAATATCTTCCAAAGTGTTTCTGTGCATTTTAAGCCTAAATCATGGGTAGTTAAAAATGCCTTAATACAGTACAGTACTGCATTAAAAAAAATACTTGTCAGTTTCAGCACTTGTCACATGTTCCAGAACGAATTACTGACGAATAATTACTGTGTAATTATTATTAACTTACCTCAACATGCTGATGTCGAGTTTTTATAAGCCACCAGTTCAGTCGCCTTGGGCAAACACAGTTTAAATGCATAATAAAGCAGTTGCCTTTTTTCCATTTGAAGTCAAAGTGGATGCTTAAATATGGCCAGGGTTTTATAATTTCATAAGAATTCGACGGCAATCAATCAGTTCAGTAGTTTTTCCGGGGCACGTTTTTTTCCCACTTGCATTTTTTATTTTTATTTTTTATTTAATAACAGAAATGATTTAAAATGTAGTTAAGTACAATACCTCAAACAAAACATACTTAAGTAAAATTTAAATTTCAGATTTTAAATACTTATTTAAAAAGTCCAAAAAAATTGCTCAATTACAGTAAAGTGAGTAAATGTAATTCGTTACTGTCCATCTCTGATCATTACATATCGCTTAGGTATATGATAATCCGATAAACAGCAGCCAAACGGTGTCATAGCCAACTCTGAAAATACAAATCACAAAAACAAATCTTCAGATTCAAAATGGACATAAAAACAAGTGGATTAAATGCCACTATTATGGATTTCACACAGGACTGCATTTTTTTTTTATTTCAGGAGTCATCCAGCGCTGAATCATCCAATATTTTACACAATGTAGTGGAGCAGTTGGTGCATTTTCGCAGTGAAGTTCGAAACTTTGCTCTCTCTGTGGAGGATGGAGCGACTCAGGAACATCACACCAGCCAAGTGCTTCAGAGAAAGAGACCACAGCAAGACAGATTGCCCTTGCTGAAGGCTTGTGATGCTCTTCGCAATGATCTAATGCCTTTGGGAGTTCAAATTAAGGTAAGGTAATTAGTTTATTTCTAAAAATAAATAAATAAAAAAATAGATCAGTGAATAAAATTTTTTTAAGGAAAGGATTTTTTATTTCTGAAATTTATTTGAGACCAGAAACGCAAAGATTCGGTTCATGCTTGACTTATTATAACTTTTTTTTGTCATTCTAAATTTAAATCTGTAATGAAAACAAGGGTACAAATTTGTAGATGCTAATTGACCAACATGTTATGTTTATTTTGTTTCAGGACAGAGGCACCAAATTCACCTGGGAAATCAACCAACAGAAGGACAAAGGAAATAAAGAAAGCTAGACTTTAACTCAGTCTATTTTGGGAAACTGGATCAGCTTTTCTGTTAACTTATCTAAATGTTATTTTTATTTTGAAAACGTAAAAAAACAAATGGAATATGGTTAGCTTCTTTTGATCCAGCCACTAACTCTTCAGTCATCATTTGGGATAATGTTATAATTTACCAATAGTCCATGCAGCACACTTACTTGAATTGCAAATAATTAGATGTGTAAATAAAAGCTGTTATGCACTGTATTCAGCAGCCATCTTGAGAGTGAATTGCTAATTGGGTTTCCTGTTGTCTGTTTTAAATCCATATATTTTAATTATATTGAAGAATAGTGGATCCCGACCTTTCTTTTCAGGAGACCCCTATTTCAACAGTGAAAATATTAACAACCCACATGCTCCCCCACCAGATTTTCAAACACACTAACAAATACATTTCGTATACGGTACGTGCGATGGAAAAATTTAAACCTGTTTACAGAGAGAAAACGTACACTATTGACCTCAAGCTTATCTTGAAGAATGTTTATGTTCTGCACAAACCCATATCTAAAGAAACATGATGGAAGTCAAATTTATTGATTAAGTTTATCATTAGAATATAATCTAAAGTGTTTATATAGAATTATATAAAACCAAGAATTTAAAAAAATATTAAATGATGATGATGATTGTATTATATTATTAGTAATACCATTAGTATTAGGCCAGTAGTAGTAGCATGATCTGGGTGCTAACTAGTGTTTTACATCTAAAAGTTACAATGATAAGGAGGCAAGAAAATAAAGAGTAAGAAAGATTATTATTTTCTCGCAAGTAAAGTTCACTCTAACTTTAGGTTTGTGTATATAGCACTGTACTTTAAGCAACAAATTAAGCTTCGTCTGGATATAAGTGCAACCAAGAACAGCACATGTTCCTAAGCTTATTAATAACATTTTAACATATTCTCACCTAAAGATAACATTGCCATCAGTGCAAGTGATTTAATGCTGCTGCTACTTCGAGCGGAAGTTACACCCATAATAATTTTTACAGCAGCACCTTCTGAAAACAGGTGGTCATACGTCAGAGTAGTTTTAGATCAGACTTGGGCGGGGCTTATACAGTAATACAGTACATATTCGTTGTTGCAGTACATAATACGCTTAGACGTCTTTTATCAGGTAGGATCTATTGTACATAGAGTTTTATTGTATCAAAAATCTCTTTAATTGGCTTAATGTATTTTATTTTTAATGTTTTTTTGTGGGATATAATTGCTTTTTTCACCGTTTCTATAGCCACATTGAGGTGAGGTTTAAATTAAGGTTATAAATTAATATCGTCAGTTTTCGGTTTTAGTTTCATTAGATTTTTTTCCCTCATGCCTCCACGAAGAAACAAGGAAAATACTTTATTTTTTGTATTTTGGTTCTGGAGTATAAAAAATAAAATAAAATCCCCAGTCCTTTTCATTTTTTAAATTATCTTTCTATTATGAAAATTTAATGACCAGATGTTGCATATTGACATTGACATTTA
The DNA here is from genome assembly GCF_014805685.1 of Silurus meridionalis. NCBI lineage: Eukaryota > Metazoa > Chordata > Actinopteri > Siluriformes > Siluridae > Silurus > Silurus meridionalis. Next base: position 12,980,472 of record NC_060907.1, read on the forward strand.
TATTCATATGATCGCAATAACTCAACTCAACTCAACCCAACTCAAATTTGACAGAATCTAGAAGTTTCTCTGGATATTTGGCTTGTGCAATTCAGGGTTAAACACATTTCACCGCTACATGCACTTGCTAAGATTTCAAACGAGGCCAAATATCAAGGTCTACAATTGCGTCACACGGTGTGTTTTTGTGTCATGTGTGAATCTTCAGATCTTCGTGACTACAAACACGCGTGCCCCCTCTCTCTCTCTCTCTCAAGCGCGTGCATTTTCACCGCCAATTTCCGGTGTCGTCATTTATTCGTCGGGGGAAAAGAAAAAGTTTGTGCGAGTGATAACAGTGTAACTTCTCTCTCTGACAACTGCCGTGGTGTTTCATTACTAAACAGTCTGTGGAAGATCTGCCACAAGCAGGAGACCACCCGGACCAACGTTTGACGAGACCTGATTTTTCTTTTTCTTTTTTCTAGATCAAACACAAACTAAATTCCCACAATTCTTACGTCATAAAACGCTGCCTCGATGCCCGCGGCCAGGAAAACGAGAAAGCCAGATATTAAAGTTGTCATTCTGGGAGACATGAACGTCGGAAAGACGTCTCTTCTCCACAGATACACGGAGAAGAGCTTTAAAGACACTTTAAGCACAGTCGGAGGAGCTTTCTTCCTGAAGCAGTGGGGACCTTACAACATCTCCATCTGGGACACTGCAGGTGGGTTTACTAATCCCTGGTTTAGGATTTCTGGATGTACCTGTAGCATTTAGTGTGTGTGGGGTGAGAAGATCATTCAAAGCTTGAAGATATTTTTTCTCCAAGAAAATTCATTTTCACTGAGCATGTGATCCACATGCATCAACACAGCAGAATAGATATTAAAGGAACAGTAAAAAATAATAAAAAGAGAATAATAATAGTTTTTTTTCTGTTGAAATGTAAATTGGAATTAATTTTAGTGTTAAAAAAATTGGTCAGAATATGCATTTGTTTGTTTGTTTGTTTACTGACATTTTTGTCTGCTTGCTTATTTATTATAATTGAATAGTCAGTGTGTTTAAGGGTAATATTATAGTAAATGATTAAATCCGTCTTGTGTTTTTTTATTAATATTGAGGTTTTCTGCAAACATTTGTACTTTGCTGATTTCCGTTCATGACCAAGTAGCTCTTACGTAAATATTTTTTAATTAATTAATAATTAGTAAGTATTTTTTTTAATGTATAACGTGCCTACAGTTCTTTATACAGTACATTGTTATTTCTGATACAAAATGTGACTTATAATCAACTTGGGTGGAGGTTCCTTAAACAGGCCGCATTTTCAGCCCGGATTTTAAATACTTACGATTTCTTTTTCCCAATTATAATATCATAAATGTGATTCTGTAATGGGGTCTGTTAAAACAAACAGGTCCTTTTTTATTTTTTCAACGCAGAATTTCTAGCTGAATGAGGGTTTTCATGTCTGTACTTTTCTTTGTTGCACACTTAAAAAAAGAACCGAGGAAATTTTGCCTTTCACCAAAAGCATTTCCTTCCCACTACATAGCATGACTGAGCAAATTATGCAATGACGGAGTTCTCAGAGGTTCATGAGATTTAACTTTCACATGTCCATAAGGGGAACTCGTTGTAAACTTAAGTTAACATGAGTTTTTCCAGTGTTACTACTTTAATAAACAAATACTCCAAGAGCATAAAATGCAACAGTCAAGACCATATCTTTAATGTCAGTGTAAAATCTGTAACCAACAAAGTTTACAAAATGTACAAATGCCTAACTTTATTTCTGAGATCATATTTTAATGCATAAGTTCAAGCTGTGAAGGTGAACAGTAAGATGAGATAAGACGTGAAAATACGACTGTGATTTCTTTTAAGTTTAATTGATCTTACATTTCATGTGTTATCTGATCAGAACGCCCAGCAGTGTTAGGACTCCTTATATCCGATTTTCGCTACTTATTTGAAACTAATGTTCATAATAATGTATATGTCTTATTTTTCTGTCAGTTTAATGAACCCATTAATCATATTAGGCAGAACACTAAACTAAACCTCTGTAACCCAGTAAAGATGGATTTAAATGTTTGCTATATTTTATGTTGGAAGATTCTGGAAATATTAAGCTAAATAGGTGGAAACTAACAAGGATGTGGAGATGGTTGTGTTTATCTGGGGAGAGTATTAAATGACCTCAGCATTCAAACAGGATTGAAGGATCTAAAATTCATATTTGTTTGCATGAAGAAAAAGTCTAATGTACAATGAATGTCCTCAGGATGTTTATTAGTAAGACAAGTTCATATTTCTAAGATCTGAGATTTTGTAATTGTGTTGTTTGTTTATTAACTGATGTCTATTCCATCAAACGTTCAGGTCGGGAGCAGTTTCATGGTCTGGGCTCCATGTACTGCCGTGGTGCAGCGGCCATCATCCTGACATATGACGTGACCAGTTGGCAGAGCCTGGTGCAGCTTGAGGAACGGTTCCTGTCACTCACCGACTCGGCCAACAGAGACTGTGTTTTCGCTGTCGTAGGCAATAAGGCTGACTTGACCGACCCATGGTCCCAGGTTCCGAACACAGAGGACACCCCAGCAGGCCCCACACCCCCAGAGACGCCCACTGTCTACAAGCAGGTGGCACGGGAGGATGCTATGGCTCTCTACAACCGGATAATTCGCTACAAAGCCTTTGAAACACACACATTTCCACGTGCTGAGGATATGTGTTTCGAGACAAGCGCAAAGACTGGCTATAACGTCGATGCACTGTTTGAGACACTATTTGACCTGCTGCTACCATCCATCATGAGGAAACAGGCACAAGCAACGACAGAATCGGCTACTGTTTGTTTGGAGGACTGTCAGAATGAAGGGAAAATAAAAAGTGAATGTTGTGTGTGAAGAACAGGGATGCTGGACACTTTTTTTTCCCCAGTCATTAAGGTTTCTATAAATAATTAACAGTAGTTAACCAAAGCGACAACTTTTTCAATAAATCTCAAAGACATATTGCCACTAAGGAGTGACAAAATGTTTTTAAGGTTTTAACCATACCCTCAGCTGCTCTGTCATGATTTTCAACCGTGGCCAAAATTGGAGTCATTGCATGAAAACCATGGCAACGTATTTCAGTCCTGCATCCGGTGTCAGTGAAAGAGGTTTATGTTTTTATTGAAATGGATCGCTTTTTCTGACACCTTTGCTATAGATATTTAAGTTTTTGAAAAAAATGTGATTGACATTGTTGCCATTCCTGGACTTAAATAAGACTTAAGACTGCTGACCTCTGATCAGACTGTAAGCGTGACATGTTTCATACAGGCTGATCATTTATGGATCTTTTATGTTGCTGTCGTTTGTGCTGAAACAAATCAAAGTTAACAATATGCAGTGATAGTTTTGTTCTTGACTCACTCAACCTCGGACAATCATACTCAGCGTGGCACTTATAGGCTTGTATATGTGCATAACAAACTGTATACAAATCTCTTTTCCCCTTTAACATTCATGTGCCGATCATTGAATCTCGGTTTTATGGCATTTTATTTAATGAATTGTAACTGCACTTTGAAAACAATTTATAGGATTTTACATATTTGTAAACGTATTGTATTATAAAGTAAAATAAAGGCTGGTTAAATTATTTTTACTTAATTTGGACTTCGTCTATTGTGTTTAAATTGTGTGTGTGTGTGTGTGTGTGTGTGTGTGTGTGTGTGTGTGTGTGTGTTTTTCTGATTCAATTTGGGACATGAATGTTTTCACACACTGCAGTTTGTTATTCCTCCACTAGAGGTCATTAAAACGGCATGAAGAGAATTTCGAAGCATTTTTAGAATTATAAAGCATAATATACTACCATACTCACTATTATATGAAACATTTTGGCCCTAAATAGGTACTAGTACCTTCCCTCCAATTCTTTCATCCTCATTATTCAAGCAGCAACCTATTTATTCTTGGTTAAATATAGGATATAGGCATGAATATGGCGTAAACCAATTCCAAATGTGTGGTTTTTTGTTTGTTTTTTTAAGTTATGGATCCATGATCATCTATGCACATTTTAAAAAGCGTGGTTGCAGATAACATTGTATCCTAGGGCGCTGCTAAAAAGATTCATGCAAAAATTGTATCACCAGCTACTGACTAGTATCACTTCTCTCTTTTGTTTCTAAAACTCTCAACCAAAATAACCTCCAAAATCCACCTCTGAAAGTGTCAGAACGGCACACCACACTCCACAGAAACTGCCCTTGTTGCGCTTTGCTGTGAAGCATACTACCACTAGAGCCAGACTGTCCAAATCTTCCTTCACATCTCAGCAGCCTTTACACACATTAATTTACAAAACTCCCTTGTCTCTCCTTATGAATTAAAACGCTGGTGTACTAACATTCAGATTTGGGGAAAAAAGAAAAACAGCAGCAGATGTAAAAATAAACATTAAAGCTGTGATGATAATACTGCAATACAACAGTCAGTGGCATCAAGAAAATATAGGTCATAGCATAAAATGCAAACTACTCATCAGCAGTAAGATTTAAACAAAGATTGTGATTTGACAAAATACAGAGATTAGGCATAAGAGCTTGAACGGAGAGAGGAACTGGTTTTAAACTGGCCAAGTCAATCATCAGAAAAGAGGGGACTGAATAGAGAATCCCACAAAACAAACAAACATGCAGTAACTGAATTCAAAAGGTGACATCTCTGGATTGCCATCTTGATGGAGTTAATGCAAGCAAAAGAAGATGCATCCAAATAGTGTGTTACTTTCTTTAATACTAACCACACCTATTGTTCAGTTTGCCTAAATGTTCAGTGATCTGCCACCTAAGGTGACATTTGCTAAGTTGTTTAACGTCTGGATGTAAAAATCAGGAAGTAAAAACTGAGATTCTGATTTACTGGGTTTAAAGACTGTTTAAATCACACTTGTGCAACTGCTTCCTTCAACATTAAATATCTTTTTTGAGATAACAGATATTCAAGTTTTGTTTATTCAAAAATCTGAAATATAATAATTCTCAGAATAGAAATGAACAAATAAATCGAATGTGATGAAATTTTATATACTTTTGAGATACATTAATGTTTTTCAAAAAAGGCTTTTGGAAAGTGAACTATGTCCTCAGATGTGCAAATGTATAACTTCTTGTTATGAGAATTTATTTCATGCAATATGTGAGACGCTTCCACAAATGACCACTAGGGTGTGCTGCTGGTCTCTATTTCTTAGCCCTACTTTTGCCATCATGTTCTATGTGCTTATTGATTTTCACAGCAGTGAAAAGTGACATTGTCTTCATTCTCCTCCAAAATTTGTGGGATGTTGGCCTGAGCATTGAGAGAAATGGCTAACTTTCTCTTGAAATAACAGAGATTAGGAAGTGGCATGAAAATTCAACCCATCTTATCCTTAGTTTAGCTACATAGTCACAATGTAAACAATTGTAAAAGTGTAAAGACTGTACAGTTTTTATTTGTTTTATGGATATGGCATTGTCAGTTAGTTGCTTTAATAAATATTTACAGCAATCCTACTGCAATATCTGTTTAAACAGTAAGCAAATCTGTATCTATGCAATCATTTGTAGTTTTATATATATAGGAATAAATAAGCAGAAAGTGAAATAAAAAAAAATAGGTTATACGAAATTATCAACCCAGAATTAAAAAGTCACTTAGTTTATTTGTACATTTTATGATTGTTTGTGAGTTTTAGTAAATGATCGCATCGAGAGTTCATTTGTAATTAATGACGCAACCCGACCCTGAGCAGTGTCCAGTATGTGTGTCGCGTGAAGCGAAACCAGTGATGACGCATCATCGCTTTCCGTTAGAAACGGTTTTAACGGTAGCTGGAGTTGTTTTCTAGAATGTTCCATTCAGTGTCTCAGTATACAGCAGACCTACTGCACACATTCACTCTACTCCACTTACCACATCATACACATACAACAATCATACACACAACAATCATACACACACAACAATCATACACACAACAATCATATTTTATATACGACACTGGTATATATATATATATATATACGTCCTATATATATATATATATATATATATATATATATATATATATATGTATATATATATATATATATATATATATATATATATATATATATATATATATATATATATATATATATATATATGTATATATATATATATATATATATATATATATATATATATATATATATATATATATATATATATATATATATATATATATATATATATATATATATATATATATATATATATATATATATATATATATATATATATATATATATATATATATATATATATATATATATATATATATATATATATGTATGTATATAAAATATTATACAAATACTATATATATATATATATATATATATATATATATATATATATATATATATATATATATATATATATATATATATATATATATATATATATATATATATATATATATATATATATATAAATAAACACATTTTGATGTTATAGAGACAACTACAGTAAAACAGCATTATGTTTGTTTTGCGCAGATCATCGTACAATAAATTTTAAATTATAAATTATACGTATAAATGGTATGATGCTGTGCACTTCGTATAGATGGCTTTTAATGACTTTTGCGACCTGCATCGTGAGTGCTGGAGTACCGTATAAACCAACGCAGCACCGAGCAAAGTACACGAAGCGCGCGCGCGCCTGCGCTGCTGGATACACGACGTCCGGAGCTCTTGTTTACAAGTTAGTGTGCGTGGGCGTGTGCGCGCGCGCGCGCGTGTGTGTGTAGCCTTGGTTTAATAGGACATTTTTGGATGATGCTGAAGAAAAGGGAAAGAAAAAAAGAAGCGAGGCTATTTAGGGCATCTTGTGATATTCGTATCCGTGCACCAGCAGTCTGACGAATAAACGCATCACGGCGTGTACAGTAAAAACGTGTCATCTTCGCAGTGTATTCAAATCAGGGCTGGAGGTGGGAACCGCGCGCGTGCGGGGGATTCGACGGCGCGCCTTGCCCTGATTGGCTCATCCAAACGTGGATCTTTTTCACTCGACCAATGAGTCCAATGAGGAGTCGTGCTCTGCGGATTGGCACGCGCCCCCCCCACCCCCTCCCGCGGCTGTTTCCGCCTTATATGACTGTGTGTTTTCCTCACTAACCAAAAACGAGGATGAGTGCAAATGTCACGCGTTGTTTTTCCTCTCTTATAGTCAGTCATTCTCAGAGCGGTGTTATTTTTTTTGAAGCGGACTGCCGAAGCGTTTCATCACAACAACTCTTTGGTTTCGTGCTCGTTTTTTTTGTGGAAAAGGAAGGAGAAAACAAGTTGCAGAAAGTGAGTGGGAAATTTCTTATTTTGATGAGCCAGGATGGCGAGTCCGCCGTTAACGGTAGGGACCTCGTTATCAAACGTCAACACGAATTGCGACAACGTCAGAAAAAGTGGATACCTTAAGAAGCAGAAGCACGGACACCGGAGATTTTTCGTGTTGAAGCAGCAGCAGCAGAGCGACTGTCTCTCAGCCCGGCTGGAGTATTACGACAGCGAGAAGAAATGGAGAAACAAATCCGCTGCGAAGAGAGTGATCTCTCTCGACTCCTGTCTGAGCATAAACAAGCGCGCAGACGCCAAGCACAGGTACCTGATCGCTCTTTACACCAAGGACGAATATTTCGCCGTGGCTGCTGAAAACGAAAACGAGCAGGAAAGCTGGTACAGAGACCTCACCGATTTAATGAGCGAGGGAAAAGTGTACGACAGCACCGTCACCAACTCTGCGTCTTCTTTAATGGGCTTTGACGAGGGCAACTACGGCATGATCACTCCAGTGAACGCGGCTTACAAAGAGGTATGGCAGGTCAACCTGAAATCTAAAGGACTTGGGCAGACTAGGAACATCACAGGAGTTTACAGGTTGTGTTTATCCAGCCGCTCGATTAGCTTTGTGAAACTCAACACTGAAGTCCCATCTGTCAGCCTGCAGCTGATGAACATAAGGAGATGTGGCCATTCTGACAGCTTTTTCTTCATCGAGGTGGGAAGATCTGCGTCTACGGGACCTGGAGAGCTGTGGATGCAGGCTGACGACTCTGTGGTGGCACAAAACATACACGAAACCATTTTGGAGGCTATGAAAGCAATGAAGGAGTCATCAGAGTTCAGACCACGCAGTAAAAGTCAGTCTTCAGGTTCCAACCCCATATCTGTTCCCACCCGGCGAAACCTGAACAATTTGCCTCCCAGTCAGACAGGGTTGGTAAGGAGGTCAAGAACAGACAGCGTGGCGGCCACATCACCTATCAACAAGTTTACTTCCTGTCGCATACGAACAGCCAGTGAGGGCGAGGGAACCATGGCGAGGCCAATATCCATGTCTGTTTCGGAAAACGGAAGCCCCACTGTTCGGAACCACATGAGCAGGTCCAACACCGTTTCTGTGGGATGCCGTACATTTGAAGCATCACTTCTACATCACAACCGATCCATGTCTATGTCTGTGCCTGTATCTCATTCACCTCCATCTCCCATAAGCCCACTGAGCCTCTCCTCTACTAGCATGAATGGCTCCACCTCCACCTCAGCCATACACAAGCCTTCGAGTTGCAGTGGTTCTGTCTCAGGGTCACCTAGTGACACCGGCTTTCTATCATGTGATGATTACGGGTCCAGCCCAGGGGATGCAAAATACAATTCATCCAACCGGAGCAATACACCTTCATCCTTTTCTGGGACACCGCCTTCCCGTGAAAGCACAGATCTCAATGGTTACGTGATGATGGACAGTCCATCGAACCACTCCTTGCATAAAATCCTAACATCCAGCAGAGACAAGTTGAACTTAGAGAAGTTATACAGGAGGAGAACGTACTCCCTTACAGCACCACAACAACCGAAGACCCCCTCTCAGCAGTCATCAACCTCACTTGATGAATATATGTTAATGTGGGCCGGGTATGCTAATGGTCACTCTGGGCAGAACACACACTCTGTTTCTCCAAAAGTTTCATACCCTGAGGATTATGGAGACCTTGAAATTGGGTCCAGCAGGATTTCTATCAGTAACCAAGCTGGTGATGGATACATGCCCATGACACCAGGTGTGGCATTACAAGGCAGTAAAAATGACCACTATGTGCCCATGAGTCCCATGTGTGTTTCTGCCCCTAAGCAGATCATTAATCCCAGATCCCACCCTCAGGCCACAGGTAGGCAAGGCACAACCAATTCTCCAAGTACTGGTTCACTAGAGGACACTGGTTACATGAGGATGTTGTCTGGCTCCAAATCCTCATTGGACAGCACTGATGTCAGAGTGGCAAATGGAGAATATATGAACATGTCACCTGTTGATCCATATGTCGCAGCAACTCCACCAGATTATTTTCTTGGAGGGGGTGCACCAGCACAGCGGCCATCTTTCTTATTAAATTTCAACAAGCACGAAGAACCTAAAAGTGGAGATGACCAGTATGTTTTAATGTGCCCTCAGGGTCAAAAACAAGGTGAGGAGACAAATTGCAATGCCATGACTATGACAAACCCTGGGCTATTATTGCCCAGCCCCTCCACCCTTCTATCACTCAAGCATAGTCGAAACGATGGACTGCTGCACAGAGCACGAGTCAGCAGACAGAACAGATTATCTCTGGATACTTTAAAGATGCTCCCAAGTATGAATGAACATCCTCTTCCCAGTGAGCCAAAAAGCCCAGGGGAGTATATCAACATAAGTTTTAGTGACTCTTCACGGTACACCTTGCCCTCTGGATCATTGGACAGTCAGACTTCATCGCCAAGCCTTAGCAGCATGAGAAGAAGATCCCCAGTTTGTGACTACATCAACCTTGACCTGAACTCAAATTCCCCCAAATCAGAGGAAACCCTTGCTAGTTCCCTGCTTGAAATCCCCGAACTCACCAACTGCCCATGCTCATCTGATGAGGGAACATATGTCTCTGATGAGCAGAGCTCCTCCTGTTCACCTGGCACCAGGAAAGATGATTATGCTGAGATGAAGTTTGATGATGCACATGTATCACCCTCAATTGTCACAGAGAATGATGAAACTGATCTGGCTAGCCCCACTAACAGGGTAAAGCATCTCACTCTGAGTGACAAGAGTATGCCAGAAATAGGAGCATTCCTCTTACCCAATACCACAGTCAATCCCGACGGCGAGGCAAAAGTGATCAGAGCTGACCCACACGGTCGAAGAAGGCACAGCTCAGAGACCTTCTCGTCTACCACTACTGTAATGCCGGTGTTTCCTTCTTTCGCCCACAAGCCCAAACGTCATAGTTCTGCCTCTGTTGAGAATGTCTCGGTCCGGAGCAGCGAGGGTTCGGACGAGGAATACGGGAGCCCCATGTGCAAAGAGACTTCTGCTGGGTTCCAGCATGGCCTAAATTATATCGCCTTAAACCTCATGGAAAGTAGTGATTTTGGGAACTGCGGAAATATGATTGGGTTCAAGAACCTCAGTTGCTGCAAAGGTCTACACGACATCCCCTACGTCTCTCTGGGATTCAAGGAGACAGTCACCACTGTAAAAGGTGAGTTCTTTTGACATGATTTGTAATTATATTTTCAAACTGGCAAGTAAAGACTTCAATGGTTTAACTTACAGTAGTGTTTACTACTTCTTGATGATGATGATGATGATGATGATAATTCTTTTGAAGTTGACTATTGGGCATGAATTATGTGTTTGTATTGTTGCTGCTAATTTTTTTTTATCTAGTATTTAAAGGAAAACTTGGATTTGAGTATACAGTTACCTTTGATTACTAGTAAACATTATGTACTTGTAGAGACGTGTCATAAGGTTTCAACTGAAGTAAACTAGGGACATGAATTTTACGTTTACGCATAATAATCATAATAATAATAATTAAAAAAAAATAAATAAATAAAAAATGAAAATAAAACAATAATATAATTGTTATTATTATTATTGTTTATTATTATGATTCTTTTTTAATTATTATTATTAAGGGGAAAGTAAGAAAAAGCGTGGTTTATTAAAAAAAATCACGTCTGAGAGTATTAAAGCGTGATGAATACGGTGTGATTACGCAATGCATCGCGCATTTGCAGCTTCATCCGTTCACTTCGGCTTTTGCACGACGAGATGGTGTTATTGAGCGTGCGAACGTGTTTTTGGTTTTGTTTTTGTTTTTTTCGCTTAGAGGAATTCCCTGGAATTTCGGACGTGCTGCACGTGACGGAGCGCAGAGGCTGCGCGCGGTGGTAAACAAACTGCGTAGCACTGCAGGTTCGATGGGGAGGAGGAGGAAAAACAGACCCTTATAGTTTGCTCTCGCTATAAATGAGAGCCCGTGCGATAATCACACACACACACACGTGTGTTTTATTGCCCTGTTTTAAAGCGCCATACTTTGATTGGAAACGCTGTGGTTTAGAGGCTCGAGCTGAAGTCAAATTGATGTGTTTGGAGCTCGCGCGTTACAAACAATCAGTATTGTTTCACGTTTTTTAAGAAAATTCTGTTTCACTTTGTCGTGAAGCTCGAAACGTCCCATGTGTTAAACGCTATCTACGACTTGCAGGAGGGGAAACTAGCTCTGATCATTTGCCTAATAATGTGGAGGTGTGTGTGTGTCTTGTAGTGTTCTCACATGCTGAAGCAATATGCTGCGATGACTAATCTAAGTGCCTGAGGCCTTTCACCATGCATGCAGTATTTTGCATGTGGCTGAACACACAGCCCCGCATGTTGTGCACCATGGCACGTACTTCAAATTGTTTCCATCCTCCTCTGCGTTCATATTATAACACATCCAATTGGAGCTGAGCAGTGACCCGTGAAGGTTTTTTTTTCCTTGAATGAATGAAACACACCCTCTTGTTTGGAACGCATGTAACTCTGCAAAAGTGAAAAGGAAAGAGGAGGAAAACATGTTTACGATTTATGTGTGTTTATGGGCAGATCAATCCTGAAGGTTATAGGTCCTTGATTTTAGTATCAGGCAATAAAGAAGGTTTATTTTTTTAGAAAACCAGACAAGATGTGAATATGTGAATCGGTTTGGAGCCATGTTGAACAGTTCCTTTTATTTTTCCATCTGTCATACTTGATTTATTTCCCTGGTTTAAAAGAACAAGAGCCTACTGGATCAGCAGAAGGAGGGAGGAGAAATGGAAGGATTTTCTGTCATGCTATTGGTTCTACACCTCTGGGTTAAGAAGCAAGCTGGTTGTGCCCCCCCCCAAAAATCAAAGAGCCTACTGTTTGACTTTTAGTCAGTGCTGTTGTTTTTAAGCGTTTTTCAGGTAAGGTGCAGATAAAGGACCCAAGCGCTCTATAAATAGAATACAATTAATTTCTAAAGATTGTCAGAACTCCACACCAGAACAGAAGGAAGTAACACCAGACTTGTACTTTACAAACTAATTTCTTACGGACAATCGAAATCCATTATAGGCAGTCCTGACAATCTTTTGGAGGTAAACAGTGGAGGTTTAATAATCATTGTGTTTGTGAATGAGGTGAGGCATTATGAGGTTTTAAGAAGGGAAAAAAATAAATAGATCTAAGTGAACACTGTACGAAGTGAAATCTGATGCACAATGCAAGTATTTAGGGTTATTTCTATAATGCCATTCAGTGTGATTGCTGTTTAAGGCATTTATTCTACTTTATAAAATATATAACTAATAAATTAAGCAATTCCAAGCAATTATACAGTGTTATGGGTACTTTAAGGAAAAAATCTTTACTGCAGTGTAACTCAGGATCTTGATACTGAGAGATATGTTTTTCTATTCGTTCAATATTTCTGCATTATTTAAATCCCTGCTGATGTAGGATGATTTTTCTCCACTTTCTAGACTTTTTTTTTTTTAAGTTCAAGCATCACTAAAATCACTTAAAACCAAAGTGAATGATCTTTGAACTTTCTTTTGGCTGTAGGTAATATGCATGCTGTTGTCAGTGACCCATGCTAAACAACATCGTCAGTCTTTCAATGCAGAAGTGAAACTGATTAAAGAAAAGAGCGTGGTCCCTAGAGTAGAAATCTTAGAGGAGTGAATAGGCAGATAGTTGAACTCTCTCCCTGTCATCCTGTATCTTTTAGGGTTCTTGGGACTCCTTGAATTTGTGTGTGTGTGTGGCAGATGGCCAGGCAGGGAGAAGTGTGTGTCTTAGTGCACCTGCTACTCCACTCACTTCAGCCTGTTATCAGGCATGGCAGCAGCACAGACAATACACTAATGACAGCACGCCATCTGCTTCGGCCCCAGGACAGAGGCTAGTAGTGCAAGTCCCTTAGAGAACCAGAAAGAAATAAGCTAAAAATAAAACAACAAAAATAATAATAATTATATAGATTATATAGTAATTATATAGGTTATATAGATAAATTCAGAGTGAGAGAAAGGAAAATGGAAATATAATAGGGAAATTTTTAAGACATACAAAATACTCTGTAGTGTATACATGCAAGTACACACACATAACCATTGGATCTGTTTTGCTCAGGCTGGTCGGATTTCAGCATGGAACTCACTCACCCCTGGCTTGAGAGGCAAAGAGCCAGTTAGATCTGTGAGCATGCTCAGTATACCAACACCATCCCTCCTCTTACACTCTCCTACTTTCTCTCTCTCTCTCTGTAACATACCTTCCTCAATCCATGGCCCTGAGCCCATTCTGACCTGTTGTTTTTCTGTCTCGTTTTCTTTCGCTTTCCCTCCTACACATATTCCTCCTCCTCCTCCTCTTTCTGTTACACTCTTTTACTCATGCACTCTCCCTCCTCCCTTTCCTTGTTTTCTTCTTCATGCCATTCATTTCCATTAGCACTGTTTGGCTGTGAGACTGACTGACAGTTCAGAATAGAGGGCATGATGGATAGCTAATTTAGCTATTTTAAGAGTTTTCTGTCAGCTGATGCAGCCATGCAGATTTCTGAATGGATGAGCGTTTTTGTTTCATCCTTAGTCTTTTGAATTAACCGTAGGACCTAAAAACAACACCTTTAACCCAGCCAGACACCTGGTTATCTAATATGCATTCAGCCATTCAGTATTTCAGACTCTCCCCACCCTGCAAAGCCTCAGTGGCTAAACTAGGCCGGGATGTTCCCAGCTAAGATAACCGCAGCAACACCGTCAACATTACCCACATTTAGCCTGGGACATGAGAAGGAGATTACGCTTGAGGGAGAGAAGGGATTAGACATTGTTCAGCAGCTTGCAGTGAAGGGAATAAGAGGCGTTTACACACACAGATACGCTCAATCTAATGCAGGCCCAAAACAAACCTGTCCTCAAATAGACCTCTCACTCAGTACAGCAGTGAAGTTGATTTACTCTTTTAATTGATTTTTTGTTTTTGTTTTTTATGTCTAAGTGCTTGGTGGTAGTATAAAATGCAATTACAGTGCTTTATTCTCTAAAAACTACAAACGACATTAAGGCTACTGCACAATATGATTTCAGATGACCTCTTAGCTAAATATCTTGACATCTTCACTCAACAATACACCATTTTAAGCCATACATTGTTGTGCTCATCAGATGTCTGCCTTTCACCCAAATGCAAAGCTTAAGGAGTTTCTGGTGTGTTCCTGTGGAGAGATGGTTATGCGTTAAAGAGTTTTAAAAAGTGAAAATTCTTCTTAAGCATTCTAGTTTTCTTTGTTGCCCTCTGGTTCTCAGTGGCTTTGATGCCCATTGAAATTGTATTTTGTTCATAGTTTTAAATTTGAACCCTTGAAGTTTCTATTTTATTTCCCTATCAGCACGATGCTTAACTGTGGGCAAGGTAAAGGTCTGTGAGCTTTGAATCACAGTAAACCTTCATCTCTGGAATGCTTGGAATGTTCAATGTATAATTATTACTATTGTAATATTACAGATTGCTGTAGAATTGTGGATAGTTTTTCTTGTTCTGGTATAACATGGGCATGCAGTATATTACGATCAGTGTTCGAACGCTGTTCATTATATGCTCAGGGTAATTATAGCTTGAGAGAGGTGAATAGGACAAACATGTAGCTGCGTAGGTTAAGTGGGGGGAAGAAAAATGCAAGGAAAACCTAGTCATTATAGAGAAATTGCTATACAACATACTATATTGGTACCTTAATGGTACATAATTGGCTTTTAACAGCTTTCCTCTGGAAAAACTGCAGGTTACTAGACATTTCAGAATTGTCTCCTGTGCACTCCTCATAAAAATGACGGATTTTTCCATTTCTCTGAGATTATACCTGAGAAACAGGGTCATAGGGTACGGGTTGGCTAGAGATTTTCAAGTCATTCTTGGCTGGGTTTCCTCCATATTGAACCAACAGCAATTCTGCAAAGGAGAATGCTTTCTAAGGGGCTTGGACCATATTTACTTGCCAGCTTTAGAGCCATCAAGCCCCTTCATAGTGAACAGCAATACAATAGCTTTTACTCTGTGGATTAATGCCTAGGCTGCTGTGTAAGGGCACATAAACTAAAATGTCCTTCTAAACATGCTGCATCAGCCTGTTATGATGTAAGTCTCGACTAGAAGCAGAAAAAGACTGGGTCATGAAAAATATGTATATATCGGCTTGTTCAATAGGACATGAGTAAGTAAAGAAGTTACAGTAAAAATAGAAAAGTAAGGTCAAAGCTCGAGCAAAGCGGATGATTAATTGCATAAGAAGGATGATGGATCATAATCTGTGCAGAGTAATCACATATTTCATATGAGACATGGATGCTTTCATTCTAATAGACCATTCTCCCCAGTACAATAAGTGCTCATGCAATGTAAACACTTCTTATTTTTTTTTATTATTTCTTTTTTAAGATAATACATTCCACTCTAACAGTTTTCTTGAGAGACTGTACAGTTGTTTTGCACTTCATTGATCAGATTATGTAATTACTGCCCTCTGGGACCATCACTCAAAGTGCTGAGCCAGAGCTTGAGATTTTTCTTCGTTCCTTTAGTCAGTGGCTGTATTTACACTGGAATTACAATGGAATTGTATTGGGAGTAGTCCATCCATAGCACACAGTAGCTAACAAGTCTAACATGCATGCTTTCCCACCCTCATCCCTCATTTATCCACGTGGGATTTAAACGTGACTACGCATAAAGAGTTAATCTTGGTCATACACCATCTGTCCATAAAAGAAGCTAGCAGTAGGTAATGGAATATTTACATAAGAGATTTGGGGGCTTTCCCTTTTATAAGTAGAGCCAAGCGTAGTCGGCTCTCTTGCACATCTCGTACGATATTGCTGACTTTGCAACTAATTCGCTGCATTCTCTGTTCAGTCCTATTTATTATAGCATTACTATATGTATAGATATGCGGTGAGGGTACATCTTGTAATCAGTCTTATTTTTTTTCACCTTTCCCTCAGATTGATCGTTGCACGGATCACGGTGGTAGTGTACGTCAATGACCAGAGGCGGTGGCGGCTGCAGATGAACTCTGCAGATGAACTTTGACCCTCGACCCTCACTCTGCGTCCCTGACAGACTAAATGTTGATCCTATCCAAGCTGGACACTTTAAATGTGGCCACTTCTGCAAGCATGAAGACCACGATCCACTCTGTCCTTCAGGAAACAAAATTGCTGCTCTGTAGGTGACGATGATCACAAACTTTGTGTTGTGTATGCTGTATAGTTTATTTTTATTGTTGTTAACACTTTAATCATATTTGGTTGGCCTTGGAAGATTGAACCGAATACAGCCACACCTCGTCACTTGTAAACGTACCCTGCAAAAACCCCACCCAGAATGTCTAATATTTGCAAATAACACACACACAAACCTCGACAAAGGTATATATTTAATGATTTATTTATTTTCTAGTACAAATAACATTTATGACATTTACTGATCAGTAACGATGACCCAGGATACCGCTATATGTCCTACCTCAGGAAGAGAGTCTATTGTGGGTGTGCAAAATTCAGATATAATGCCGACTTATGATTTATTTACATTTTATTATTTCTTTACATGACCAATCCAAAGCCTTACTGTTTCCCTGATATAGAATTTGCTGAATATAACTAATTAGGAGTTATATAATAAGACAAATTTAAAAATGTAAATTATATCAAATATTTTTTTATAGATGCTTATTTAAATCTCACCTTGACTAATAAGTTTATATATGAAAAAGGCCAATTGATAAAATTGGAAATATGTCTGAAATTTGCATGTCGATCCACTGAACCACGTGGTTGTTGCACATCAAGATTGCCTGTCATGCAAAAATCTATTAATTTAACACTGTTAAATAAGTATTTTTTTATGACCAATTACACTGATATTAAAAATATACCCATATATGGTTATTTATATTATATAACTGTAAAAGTATCGCATACGTGCCCTACGATAACATCTCCCTCTTCGGACACTGCACCACAACTGCCACACTGTATACCTCCAGTTTCTTTCTTCTGTCACTAGTGATATTAGTGATGGTGAACATGGCTATGTTTAATGCCTAAGCCTAAGCATTGATGTACATGGTGTGTTTAGTAACTGGTAGAAACGCAGACACTTCACAGTCAGTTGTTGAGAGCTGACACCGCGATGGCAAGCAGCTTCAGATTGTAATACATGACACATTTGAATGTAGTGCATGTAACTCATTTAAGATGTGTGAGAGGGAGAAGTAAACCAAAATTACCCGAGTTTTCCTAGTTTTCTTTACCCGTGTACGATTGCTCGAACAGAGCACAAAGCTATTGTTAGATAAGCATTTGGCTGAGGGATATTTACGAGATCTTTTCAGTCTGGAAAGGATTGAGAATTCATTTATAAACCAAACAGCAACATAAAAATAACTAAATACAGAAAACATTACATGTCTAACAATTTGCACAGATGACGTGCTTATTCTTTCAGATAATATATACCATACCATTTTATTGTTTTAAAACTATTGGACAAAGAGAGACACAAAAAGGCACTTTATTCAGTAATTCGGTAACACCTCTACTTGATTATAGGGTAAAATCCTGTTTCTCTGGTACCATCTGTTCATGCAATTTATATGCAATATTTACATATAGAGAAAAAAATATTTAACAAAATTAGTTTACAAAGTGGAACCAAATGTGTAAAGACTCTGTTAATGTATTTGTTGAAAGATTTTACACAGAGATATACCTATATGCTGTTTGTACATTTCTTTCTGCCAACTTTATTAAACTTAAAATTCAGCAGTATTCCTGGAGTATAATAGAGTAACTCATTGATGGATCTTGCTGTGTCTTCCATTGTCCAAATGTCATTTCCTATTTGTTGTGATGTTTTAATGCTATTAAATGATCATTTAAAGTAGAATATATATATATATATATATATATATATATATATATATATATATATATATATAATTATTTTTGTTGAGAAAGGATAGGCAACTGCAATAATTCAATAAATATCATTTAAGTTGAATGTAGTTGTGTCCTGTATTATTTCATATATAAATATATATATATATAATTTTTTTAACATCAAGTTAAAACACCTCAAAGTAATGTATCTGCTGGTCAAAACAGCACAATGTCAATTAAAAATAGTTTATTAAAAGGCTATAAACCAAATGACACGCTGTACCGGATATTTCCATGACTACACGCTCTGGGTCGAATAAAGGAAGGAACACGATGTCCATTCGTAAACAAAGTGAGACGATTGCTTCCGGTCGGGCGAGCAGATAAAAAAAGGAGGGGTGGATGGGCAGAGTGATTTCCAGGCACAGCGATAAACAGCGAAATACTGCTTCAGAAGTCGGCCTAAAACTAGTCTAATCTCGGACTGGCCGTCGGCTCTACACGTTCCTCTCTTTCAGAAACGGACACAGGAAAGTACTCATCTGAGAATTACCCCCTTCGTGGAATTCCGTTGGACGTGGCGCCATGACGGAGCGCGAGCCAGGAAAAGCAAATAACAAACAGACTTGTATAAGCGCAGCGTTGTGTGTGCCAAGCTCCAGCATTGTGTACTAATATATTTATTAGAATGCTAAAAAAAGATTTGTAACTATAATTATTTATCATGATATTTACACCTATATTGGGATTGCATTCTTAATTTAACCCTACCCAGTATAATCATGTAAAGTCAAATGACATATCCACTGGATTTACCCTGGAGCAGACCCCACAGTAATGATCTTATCAATGTAATAATCAATATCCAGAGCCTATTTAAGAACGCCTAATCACAGTGCTCCATGCAAACACATTCACACATAGTGATCTGCATAAAAAGTCTGCCAAAAGCCAGCATGTTTTTGGACAGTAGAATAAAACCCACAAAAACATATGGAGAAGATGTGAAACTCCATCAATCCCAGTAGATGTGAGGTGGCACCACTCAATGCTTGCATCATTGTGCTGCCTATTAACTGATATGCAGAGTTCACATGAGAGAGGATCTCCTGGACATACCCTGGAGCCAGAACTCTAGCAGGCAGGGGAAAAGAAGAAGAAATGAGCAGGGCCATTCCATGAATTTCTAATCCCTTTGGGCCCTCTCTTAAAAAGCCAGGCTAGCTGCAGGCACACTCCACATAGGGGTCCTGTGCCATTGTGAATTCATAACATAAAGGGAAGGAACACATAGTCCCAAATACAATACTGTTTGTTCTGCTGGTCTCACAGGGAATGTATCTAGAACATTACGCTTACACAGAAAGGAAAATTCCCTAAATATTAAGAAAAACATTTGAAATACCCAAAGACTGTTGAGGCGTGGGGACATTTATATACATAATGTATTAGACTTTATTTGTGACACAGTGGTCTAAAAGTGAAAATGGGTGAATTTCAGCAGCACAAATAAAGAAAAAAAAATCTAATTTAACAGTATAGTGCTTAAAATGTTTGGCCACAAGTTCTGTAAGTGGTTGTTATTGGCTAGTTCTTTATTGAACTCTCAGGAACAGAGCTCAGGAACAACCATGTTTAACTATGACTCACAAAGATAGCCATTCGTCATCTTTTCCCTGCTTGCTTTACGAAGTTCCCCCTGATTAATTTAGTTATCAATAATAACATAGAGATCTCTTTGGTGCAACTTCTGCCTCAGGCATAAGCTCTCAAGTGTGACCAAACTACGAAACTTTGACAGCAATTCTCGGATTTTAAAGTTTCACCTGCTTTCTTAAATAGTAAAAAAAATCTAGATCTGAGCCTAATGAAGTACAAAATGTCCTGCAGATATTCTGTAATCAGATTTTGCAAGATGCAGATTTCAGAGCAATCACAAAAGCCAGCATTAATGACTGCATTCTCTGAAGTATTGTAGGAGGTCTTTAAGTGGTTACACATATGTAGGTGTATTGTCTCTGAAGACTGTGGTGATATAATAGCTTTGCATCCTGCCATTTTAGGTTTCCCTCTGTGACTATGGCACTGAGCGAGGAATGACAATGACATTGTCTGATTATGTATAACTCTGTAAATAAAAAATAAATTAGGACAAAATAATCATTACTGGCAAATATGCTGACAAACAGCTGGATATTATTTTTTAGTCTGATAGTACATGAACACCAAAGAGCTCTTGTAATAAATATATGCGTGTGTGTGTGTGTGTGTGTGTGTGTGTGTGTGTGTGTGTGAAAATAACTGCTTTGTCTCAATGTAAAAGTCTTTATAAAACAAACATAAAGACTTTTTCCAGGCTCAGACTGCTCTAAGGGAAAATACTAATAGATAACTATGAATCATAAAATTCTCACCTCAAAGCACCCCAAATTACCCCAAGTTTCTAAATATAATAGCTTTTTTTTTCATGGCATAAAATCATGCATGGAGTCTATGCCAGGAATCTTGGGGCACAAGACCGGGAACATGTTGGAAAGGCAGTTTTAGTGCATAACTGAAAACACATTTATGCTACAGACAATGAGCTTACAATGCATGTCCTTATACTGGGAGAAGAAACCTGAGCACCCAGAAATGCTGCAAGATATATCTATTAAAAATCACGTAATCAAAAATTTTCAATTTAGTTTTATGTATATAGTGACATTATCACAAAGCAGCTTTGCAAAAATACGGATGTAGAATAAGAAGAATCACATCATTACATCATTACATCATTAGAGTTTTACGTTTGGGTTTCCAGTTTCAAACTGAAGTAAAAAAGAGATCATAAATAAACATCCATACCCATCTTTATAGAGTGTCTGAATGGGACTACGGAGACTTGTAGATTTTCCTTGTAGAGCCATCTTTAGCGGTTTAATTGGAATGCGGCTTCCTTAGGCAAGACTTGTGGGAAGAAATCTATCTAAGAGAAGATAAGCAAATTATCCTTGCATTAATAGTCTTTTAGTCTCTAAATTGCAATACGGATTGTATGGGTTTATGCAGATATAGCTGATGTTTAAAACAACATTTATTGCTAAGTCAAACACAGACAAAGAATATAAACTAGCCCACTCTAACCATAATACTCTGTCATGGTGGTCAGTGCTTCTCTACAGTGTGCAGTAATTTTATTATTGATAAGCTTGTATTGATTTTTCAGCGCACATTACTAAGCAGTTACTGTAAGCTCTCACTGGAGACCATTTCTGGGAGATTGGCAAAATGGCAAAAGCAATGGATGACTTATGAAGTACAACAGTCAGTATCAGCAGAAAATCGTGCCGTCTGAGGTTCAGATTCAAGAAAGCCAAATGTACTGATGGGAAGTGACAGAACAGTGTAGCACATATAATAAGAACGGAAAAAATGGAAATCATCAATAATGTTAAAATAAATCATTGAAGCACATTATAGGAATGCTCCATTCTTTACAAAGCATTTGTGAATTCCGGGGGATGATTATCATGGACACAAATATATATGAATATATATATATTCCCCAACAAGTGCTCATAGACTTGATGAACAGGTTTTAAATAAACTATGTAATATAATAAAATATAGTATATTATACACATCTCACAAAAGTGAGTACACCCTTCAAATTTCAGCAATCATTTTAGTATATCTTCTCTAAGGACAATATTACTAGAAATACAACTTGGGTACATTTTAGTCAATGTGCAGCTTGTATAGCAATATAGGTTTACTGACCTCTGAAAATAACTCAATATACAGCCATTACTGTCAAAATAGCTGGCAACAAATGTGAGTACAACCTAAGTGATAACGGCTATACGTTGTCTAACCGGTTATATTATCTATATCGCTTCATTATGTTTATGTTTTTGTCTGCATATGTTTTAAATACAATTCTCTCATAATGGCACTTCATGGCAAAGAACTGTTTGAGGATTTGAGAATGAGAATTGTTGCTCTCCACACAGATGGCCTAGGTTATAAAAAACTTAGTGGCACCCTGAAACTGAGTTACAGTACAGGGGCCAGGGTCATACAGAGGTATTCCTCGACGGGTTCCACTTGGAACAGACCTCACAAGGGACGATAAAAAAAGTTGAGTCTTTGTGCTGTGTGTCAGATGCAGAAGCTGGCTTCAAAAAACAAACGCATGTGCTGCCAGCATAGAAGGTCCGCTTGTCAGTGCTCAGACCATACGCCACACACTGCAACAACTCGGTTTGCATGCATCGTCCCAAAAGGAAGCCTCTTCCGAAGCTGACTCACAAGAAAGGCTGCAAGCAGTTTGAAGACAACCTGTCCAAGAGCATAAATTACTGCAACCATGTCCTGTGGTTTAATGAGAATAAGATAAGCTTGTTAGGCTCAGATGGGGCCCAGCATGTGTGGCAATGCCCTAGTGAGGAGTACCAAGAAAATTGTGTCTTGCTTACAGTCAAGCATGGTGGTGGCAGCATCATGGTCTGGGGCTGCATGACTGCTGCTGGTACTTGGGGCATCCTAAGTGAAAGGTGGAAAAGCACCATGTGTCTAACATTCAGCAAGTCTGTGATGTCATTATGGAGAAATGGAAGAGTATCCCAGCAACAACCTGTGCAGCTCTGGTGAATTTCATACTAAGGAGGATTAAGGCAGTGCTTGATAACAATGGTGCTCATACTGAATATTTAAACTTTGGACACAGTTTTGACATGTTCACTTAGGGTGTACTCACTTTTGTTGCCTGTTATTTAGACAATAATGGCTGTATGTTGAGTTATTTTTAGAGGACAGTAAATCTGTACTGCTGTACAAGCTGCACATTGTCTACTTCAAAATATATCCAATTTTCATTTCTATAGTATTGTCCCTTGCGAACATATAATAAAATGGTTGCTGAAATGTGAGGGGCGTACTCACTTTTGTGAGATACTGCATTTAAAAAATGAAAGTCTAAGGGCACATGTTAAAGAAGTCAGTAATTTATTACCATTATTAATTCTTAAGATCTAGACTGGCCGCTTGAAACTGTTGATTAAGAAGGCACTTGTCTTTAAGTGATGAAAGATATTTTAGGTAAACTATCTTTCATCACTAAACAGCAATAAGCAATAAGAGAAATATCTGTTCAATTGTAAAACATTTTCTGTGTTAATAAAATTGAGCAAAAAACTAAATAAGCCAGTCACACTTTGATTATATATCCATGAATATCCATTATGATCTAAGTAATACAGTGTAAAATAAAACTTAATCAAAAAGGTGAGAAATATTTGTATTAGTTCCAATGCAGTAGTTTCAATTCAACACTAATGTATTTTAGTTTTCATTTAAAAGAGGGGGCATAACATAAAATATAGCATATCTTGCAATATACACAAAAATAGCTTTGCTTGAACTTTATTATTTTATCTTTATTGTTATATCTTTATTATTAAAGATCAGCAGGGTCTCTCTTCCTTCCATCAAGGGCATTTAAACCAAGCCACCAGCATAAATCCTACTTGACTTGACTTGACTTGACTTGACTTGACTTGACTTGCTTAGCATGTTATGATTGTATTGTGTATTTGTGGGCAGATTATTTTGGAGTTTTGTAGAAGTAATCAACTGCCTTGCAAAACACTGAAAGGTAGGAAAGAGTTAGGCTGATTTTTTTTCTAGCCTAGCAGGATACAGTATCTCTACAGGTCTGCATTGATGACAGATCTTACACAAGTTATGAGTTGTTATTGAGAATACACATGTGAAATACAGTCACTAGTTAAACAAGGTGGATTATTTACTCTGGTCAATGTAAATTAAGGAAATCATGGCATAATTCCAGTACATTATTAAAGACTTGATAGACATGAATGTAACTGTGTGGTATAGTGCTAATAGTTTTATTTTGAGCTACTGATAAATATTCCATTTTTGCCATTCCATCTAATATCAGAACAAGCTGTAACTGATCTCGGATAAACACACTAAAAGTACAAAATGTAACTGATAGAAATTACATAAAAAAAATTGCTGGAGTATTTCTTGAAGGAGGTGATACCCTGTCATGTGGATGCATACATGTACTCACACAAACACCCCCACACACAGGAAGGAGGAGTCTTTGCACCATCTCTGAGGATTCCATTAGTAGCCATGGTAGCGTACACACATGCATTATGCAAACATGTGTGCAAACACACATCGGTACACATCCGAATAAGACTGTTGCCTCAAAATCCCTGAGGGAACTGCAATGCTCAGCATAAACACATGATGTAAGTTTAAGGCTTCCTGAGCTTACAGAGCTTGTTAGAGTTGTAGATAAATTCTGTATGCAAGAAAAATTTAAATACAGTAAGTATTAAAATGTGCAAGCTATTCAAACTTAATTTAAAGGTGGGAAACAATACTGAAAAGTGATATCCTGGGGATAGACCCATGAAAACAGTGAAAAGACTAATTTCAAGACTAATTTTCGCCACATTTAACAGTTTTTGTCCAGCTGTTGACATTTATATGATGTTAGTTTTTTATCAGCAACAATTCTTGGAGAGGCTTTCCATGTGCTCTACGATGCCCGTGGTGTATTTTCTGATTAGGGAAGAATCCCATAGCACACAGAATGGCACATATGTTCTTCTTCAGTTTAATGCATATATACCAGACAAGTATATATACACAGTGTAAAAAACCTGAGCTGAAACCATTCCTGATTGGGTAAGAACGCATAGTAACCAGAGATGTTTGAGCCCAGACAAAGACATTCTGTATACCTTATGTACTCGCAATGTAAAGATCCTATAGACACTGAACAGACAACATAGGAATGTATGTTTAGAGAACTAGTGTGAGGCCCATCTTAATACTAACACTTGAATAGCAGGTATCATTAGATAGGAAACTTATTCCAAGTCTGCAAATAACTTAATAATGAGGCTATGGAAAATGGAAAATCATCATGAAGAAAATAACATTGTGAGAAATCTGCCCCAAAAACTATACAGCAATTATATGGTGAAAGAATGAGAAAACTGTTACACAGCACATCACATTACAGGCTTTTCTGCACCAAATAAGGCACTTATTTGGTAAATTACGTGGATATACTCATGGCTATAACTGGCTTTTTTTTTTTTACACCTACACAATATTGAGTTGTCAAATTCAAAATTGAAAAACTGAAGTTTTGAAATGTAGTCAAATGTACACAATGTGGAGAACCTTTTACAATGCCTGAAAGGGCTAAAATAGGCTGATATTAAGGCTATTGTATGTCATATAAGCACCTTAATATAAAATGTGTTAAGCAGTAAAACATTTCAGATCGAACAACAGGTTGAACATTGTGTCGATTGGCCACAATAGCATAGTACCACATCAGATTTCAGTCCTGTGCATTAAAATTAAGAATAGGAATCTAAAGCTACAGTGGGCACACACAATGAAACTGTGTAGGAAGAAGACCAGGTAATGTTGTTTCAATCTTCGATTCCAGTTTTATTTTATTGGCTGATATGTGTGATACACATGTGGTCTTTTGCTGTTGCAGCCCATCCACCAAAATATTCAGCCCAACCAGCCTGTATCTGCATGCTTTTATGCATTTTGCTGCTGCCACATGATTGGATAATTGCATGAATAAGCACAGGTGTACAGGTTTTTAGTGGTTTTCATTGTAAATATGTTTACTCAAACTGTTGCTAGTCAAATTAACCTTCTGGTTAGCTATGTACCTTGTGTTAGTTGTGGTATACATGGTGTTTTAAAAATACACTCTTCCAGTAAATTCTGAGGAGAAACAATAAAGAATGAGGATAAGCATGTGTGGACCGCTCAAAAATTTGCATACTGGTTATGACCACTTGTAATAGATATATAAATATAATCAGATGTTGTACTGTGAGAGCCTTGATTAGCAGCCACTCAGTGAAATGCCAACTGATGTACACTGCTCAATTAACACCTACAGCATCCATCTGGACTGTAAAAATTAACTAACACTGTAGTTGTTAATTCAGCATTTGGGAATTTGCTGTGCACCACAGTTTGGTAAATATCAAATGATGTTCTGATGTGTGCATAAATCAAGTTCTGTCACTCGCAGAAGACACCAGGTTTTTACTTTTACTGCTGTGCTTCAACCTGCATGATGCATTGGCTCTGGGCCTCTCTGAGCGCTTATGAGAGATTACAACAGGAAGCCATAATCCCCAGAGGCCAGCGGAAATGGGTGCCTCAGTTCACAGTGTTCTAATCTAATATCTGATGATGTTGCTGAGTTGGAGGACATTAAAGCTCTTAAATAAGGCAGCAGAAATGGATGCAAGCAGGTGATGGATCATTGACGCATCAGTTTCCAGAGGGGTTTGAGTCCATCAGAGCAGGTGATAATTCAGGACACACATCATCCATATGGATGGAAACGATATGTGTATTATATACTAATATAGATTTTGTTTTTATACTACTTTTTTTGCTCACAAAGGACTATTTAAAGCAAAAATTTTTACCAAAAAGGTCTTTCTAGATGTGTTATTTCTCTCACCCCAAATATTTACACCTTGGAATTGAGCGCATCACAAGTTCATAATATTTCTAAACTCATGGCATATGAAGGCAAAACATTTTCAGAGGATTTATTGCATTTCTTCCAGATGGGTTGACTGGCACAAAGTGCACATACTGCTTTGACCTGTGCAGCTTTAATCTAAATCTAATCTAATCTACTGAGCTGAGTGCGAAAGTTCACATCCATACGTTGTTTTTAATAACGTGTCCACGAATGAATTTATTTTCAAGGCTATTGAAGGTAAAATCTTACACCTGTCTTGTTGCTATTAATCATATTTTTGACATTGTGATAAAGTGTAAAACTTTATATGAGACACAGTTAATAGATGCTTAAAATAACACTTTTACAGTTTTGTTAAAAAAGAAATCCATGTTTTGACAAAATGTTTATTCGGTTGCGTACACACACACACACACACACACACACACACACACACACGTCGTCTTAAAGACAACGTCGTTAATTAGGCGCGCGGACTTGCACGCGCAGCACGTGCATCTCTGCGGCTCACGTGCGTAGAATCAACAGCAGCTCACGTGCATGAAAACTGGCGAACTCCTGGCTGCAGAGGAGCCACAGAACAATCTGAACACAGCTGCTCCCAGGAATCTCAGAGTTTTGCTTGTTTTCCTTTTAATGCATACGCATGCTCAGTGCTGCCGGGCATGAAACAAACGAAAATTCCCCCAATATCACGCTACTGCATGCAAATATTGCGTCATTTCGCAAAAAATGTTAGTTATTATTATTATTCTTAGTTTGGCAAATGGTGCATTTAGCAGAATAAGTACAATTATATTTTTATATTATATAAAAAAAACAACAAGTCGTACATTTTAAATGTTGCTGATCATCGTGAACGACATGGGACTATTAAATATTTACAGGCTGTTTATACGCAAAATGCTGTACTTTTAAAACATTTCCCTCCCTTGCATCCCCAACATTGTCCAAATAACGTGATATTTGTCTTGTTATAGCGAGTTTTTTTTATTATTTGTGTAATGCGTGGCAGCACACACTCTCACACACACGGCAGGAAAACACCGAAAAGCTTCGCACTCCGTCCAAACAGCAGGACCGGAACTCTGTTGCGCAATCTGGTGCTGCGCGAGAGGGGCGGGGCTCCGCGGGATCGCGCACTGCGCTTCGTAGAGTGGGAACTGGAGCTCGCGCTGGGAAGTAAACAAGTCCACGTGCCCGGAGCCCCGCCCCCCACCCATTCTCCTTCCCTGAATCTCTGTGAGGAACCAAACAACAGTGACCAGGCTTTTTCTTCTAAGAGCAAACACTGAACTAGTCCACGATGCAGATACTTTCATTATACCACAGTCGAGTACAAACATGCACACACACCCTTATGTCAAAATGAAAAAGCTTGTGCCTTGTTTTCTGAAAATGTCCAATTCTAATATAAATATTTTTATTTTTTATTTTTAAACCCGCCATTCACACTGATGTCTGGCTGTGATATCAGTGCCATTAGATGGCTTAAATATGATATCTAAATAATGTTTTGCTTAGACGATACCCGCTTAGTCTAATTACACTTTTTAAATCCAAAAGAAAACAAATGTTGACAGAGCAAATAGTCCACCTTGATCACAACTCACAAATGTATCTCATGTGCATTTCAATATCAATATTTTCTGAATATCAGGAAGGATTTCTCTCTCCGTAAACACCCGATGCTACTTTCACTGATGAATCTAGAGTCTGGGTCAGAAAGAATTCAAATCGGTTTACATCTTCATCACATTCTATATATTTTTCCTACAACAGTTTGAATTGTTGTGCTTGGTTTCACAAAAGTCCAAAATAATATGCAGTTACACTTTTATTAACAAGAAATAATCTGAAGTGGTGACCAAAAACCTTATTGTAATTTATTTTAACTCATTATCTTCTTCATCCTCCAGCCACTATATAAACTTATTTTTAGGCTTATATTATATAAGGTCACGGTAGTACAGTAGAAGTAGCAAAACCACCAAGTATTGACACTGACTAAAAAGTTCAGTCTGACCTCAAAGCTTGAGGCTTTCTAGGAACCCAGTTACAGAGAATGCATTTAACATGCTACTGACATCTTACATTGCCTCTGCTCTTCATTCTGTTGTTCTGTTTGGCTACAACCGCATATTATTTATGAACTACAGTTTAATTAAAATTAACTACAGTAAAACTATTAGTAGCTGTATATTATGACAAAAGTCATGATTATAAGTATATACTTTTTACATAGAGTTTTACATTTTGCATAGAGTTTTAAGGGTTATGAAATTACAGATATCCTCAAATACCGCAAACAACAAAATAAACCACACACACACACACACACACACACACACACACGCACACGCACACACACACACACACACTTTGCCTATTATTACATTCCTGTAACATACTTTACGTTCCCTATTTGAGAACAAGATAGCTCAGATACATGTGATGACTTGTGCATTTATGCAATGACCATTTCCTCTAGAGGCAGTAAATTGAAATACTGCAGGTGTGTTTTCTTCGCTAAACGTGATCATATCCAGATTTGCAGTGTTCATAGAGCATTGCAAACATTTGATTAAAATTCAATTTCTTAACATTTCAAGAACTATTTTGCTAATGTTAGCCTACCTTTACAAATCAGTATATGTAGAATAGCATGTTCACAGGCAGCTAGCTTTTCACTCAGGTAGCGCTAAGAAGCATGAGTGCATGACCCCTACAAAATGCACAATATGCAACTGTCAGGCCTTTTTTAAAGCCATGGTGAATACTGAGCTCTGATTTTAGTCCTAACAGCAGGCCACATCATATTTAGTGCATTGTCTAGTAGTACTTGTACAACTGTCGAACATATAGGTTCAAACAACTGGCTAAGTGCCCCTATATAAACAGGTACAGCATGATCCAATGGCCAAATTACAATTCAGAAATCTTTACATTTGTTCTTTATACCACTCTTAAAATCTTTTCTGAGGCTGCTGTTATAGTTCTGCTAGAAGACAGAATTTAATGTGTTTAGGTTTGTGGATCCTTGAAAAACAACTTATCTGTCCTGCTTTCTATGAAGACAACAGGAAATAGAGGGGGAACAGTTTCCATGGAAACACTCGTTTCAGATCTTTGTAATGACAATAAAATATTTTCTATTTATAAACGAAAATATATAGTTAGACTGAGCTATATTTTAACTTATACAGAATATGAACACACAGCTCTTGTTGTTTTATTTTTATTACATGTGAATGTTTTTGAGAACATGTGTAGGTTTATAGTGCTATGATTATTGGTGTCATTGCGATATTCACTATTAACAGGAATTTGTATTCATGGCATGTAGCAGGAAGGCTGTGTGCCGTTGAATAAAGTTTTGTTGTCAAAGGAACGTGCACTAGTGCTCACGTTGATCACAGATGTTTGTGTATGTGTAAGTTCAAGAGATTGTTGGTGTGTGCATAAACGTGTGGCCTGATAAGAAGCTGAATGTGGAATTTAGCACCAGCTACAAAACAGAATTCACTTACAGTCTTTCCAAGGTCACTGCCTGTAAAAAATGGTATTTACAGTAATTCTGGTTCCACGAACAACATGACAGGATATTCGTATAATGTACACATTTTATTGCGAAGTAAAAAAAAAATGCTGTTGTCGGGACATTATTAACAATGTGCTGGTGCGTGTGTGTTATTTCTCTTACAACTTAATTAGTCAATGATCACAATTTAGTTTCCTTATAATGAATGACAGAATTCATTCGTTTCATAGCTACATTTGTTGTTAAAGAACAGCTTTAAAACCATTTTTTGTTCTTGTATCACTTGATAAACAGTAACCTCTCCTATCTCTCTTTTCTCTGACTTAATAAGACAAACAAACAAACAAACAGAAAACCCCAACAACATATGCTACTTTTTAAATGACTGCAAGAACCAATAAATGCAATCTCCTCTGCCATGAAGAATTTTCCATGAAAAAACAACGTACTTTTCTTTTTTGTGTTTCTTTTCTCAGACCAGGACCAAACCTATATGTTGAACCAAACCATACCTTGCAGAAAGAATCAGCATTATTTATTATAACTTTTTTCTAACATTTACACATAACAGTAAGACTGAAATTTGATAACACTGGGGTGTGCTGAGATGAAGTGCGACCACAAAAATAATTGTTAAATTGAAATAAATGACTGGATCCAGGCTCTTTCTTGACCTATGCAGTTATGAGGGCTGAAAACTGTTTGTGACAATTATCTTTGTTTTCTTAAGATGACTAAACATTCTACTACTGAAGGTCAGATTATTTCCTCCTGATTAAATCCCTTGAGGTCACATGTTGTTTTTACTTTAGAGGTTCGTAAGGTACAAACATTTCTCTTGTAAACACTTAACCTAAGAAGCGAAGAGACTGTTTACTTCAAAACAATGATTAAAAAAACTCCAACTAATCAATACATTTTATTACTATGTGTGTCATGGTGTGATTCATGTACATAATGCATTTTTACATGTACCTAAAGTAATGTGAGACATATATTATACATTACATGGTAAATATTTATCCAAACAATTGTGAAATATATAAGGGGCCAGTGTGAAACTGTTTACCATATATTTATTAATTTATTGTCTCATTCATATACTATTAATAATTTCTATGCTGTAAAATGTTTGCATTGAAATCTGATTATTAAACCCTACAAACATCAAAACAGAACCCTAGAAACTGAGATTGAAAGTGCCAATGATGTGGATTTTAATAACAATCAATGCACAAAGGTTGCAAGAATAATAGGCTTGCTTTTCAGAAAAGTATGCTTTGTAGTAAATTTGCAGTTATTTTCAATATTTCACATGTCAGGAGGAGATACTATCATGCTTTTATGACCTTTGTGGCAACAACATGCCAATTATCTCCCACACACCCACTGCTGCTAGAAACAACATGTCTGTGAGTGTTTATGAGTTTCGGTGCAGAAAGTCAGGTAAACAATAGTGGCATAGATTGTGTTGCCTATGGTGAATTATGTAATGTTACATGAAAATGTCATATCATTGCTTCATCCATAATTTTCCTTCCCTGCAAGGGAGTGGCTTAGTGTGTGTGTGTGTGTGTGTGTGTGTGTGTGTGTGTGTGTGTGTGTGCCTCTTGGTATGTATCTACAATCAGCTCCCTCCTTGCTTATCCTGGCCTTTGTCACTACATGCTAGGAAGGTAAACTGATCTGCAGCTTGAACACTGAAGTGTAGAGCTGCACCCTTGTAGTAAACAACTCATTAATTTTTCTCATTCCTTGTCTTCAGCAAAACTACCAAAGTAAGCATGTACAAATGACCAGCTAAATAAAAACAAAATGAACAAACATCTTGTATATCTTGTAGAATATTGTCAGTTTGTTGTCAGAAACCCTAATGGTAATTTTTGAAGGTCTGACAAAAAGCCACTCAATGACCGATTGTAAACACAGCCTGGATTGCTGTCTTTCTGAGTGGGGTGATATCAGCATTACACAGGATAACTTTCACTCTCTTTATGTGTCATGGTGATCTTTGACTTCCTGGCAGTGGCAGAGTCACTCCACATAGGCTGCAATCCCACTGCAGACTTCAGAAGCAGGAGCGTTCTTTTAACAAACAAGATGAAAAAGAAAGAGATTTCTTGGGTGTGTTTCTTTATAAAATAAGTAAAGCTGGGTATTAATGTGAATCTCTAAATTGACACAAATGGATACATCATCGTGGACACATCTTCAGAGCAGCACTGGAGTATGAATGAGATTGAGAAGGGAACGAGATTACTAATGACTAATAGAGTGACGAAAGTATACCCTTTACTCTAGTAAAGTTGAGTAACTTTTTTGCAAGACACATTTATAATGTTTTTGGTTCGCTAACGATCATTTTCTCATAAATCTTTTATTTTATTGTATTGCTTTTCCAAAGTCCAGGACAGTGTAAGAACAAACATTCTATTTATGGATTAAACAGTAGTCCTTGTATTTATTAATTTTTTGTTAGCTCCAGTTGCTTAAAATATTAAACATAACTTAGTTCGATGATCAAGTTCATTCAAATGTTTGATCTGTTTTTACCACCAGGAATTAAAAGTTTGGCATGTCTTTATTGTGTTTTAGTTTTTAATTTTAAAGAAACCAAACCACAGGTTCATTTTTCCCATCTTGAGTTGAACTTTCTCCTTCCTCTAGACAAACATGAATGTAGTCCTTAGAATAAAATAAGATTAAAATGTGCAGACTGTTGAAGTAGCTGAATAGATGCACTGTCCTTTCTGGTAAATAATTATGATTAATCTCTTATCTCCAGGATGTGTTCTAGCAGGTGTACAATCTCAGTTCCTTATTTATCATGCTCAGTCATTACACAAAAAACTATGGCGCATGCAGTAAATGTAAGTTCTATCATGATGTACGATGGTTAAAAAAAAAAAAAAAACAGTGCACATGACGTACATTTCTAATAAACTAGTCTGTGTTTGTGTGGCACAGCTTAACCGTATTTGAAGAATTTTTCAGTGCGGGTGGAGGGACGTGCGGAAGAGCCTCAGCATCATCCTTCTGCTCTGCACTGACTGAACCATTTCATCCATAATTTACATTTCTCTCTCCCCTCTCACCCCCGCCTTTCTCTGTCAGTCTATTCTGAGCCTAAAGAGGACAGGAACAAGGCTGGGGAACACAGTGTACCACGGCTCTGCACAACATAATCAGCCTCTCCCTCTCTTTTACACACCTCTCTCTCTCTCTCTCTCTCTCTCTCTCTCTCTCCCACATGCTTTTGCATTTTAGGATCACACATACATAACATCTCATACCTCCTGGTGACACAACCATTACTTAATGCATATTTATATTGCAAATATCTCACGCAAATCTGTGACGCATCAGCTCACTTATATATACACATAACCTCCAAACCTACTGTTATATATGTATTACTCATTATACCAGTCATATCACTGCTGATTTATTCCCAGCATCATAAAAACACAAGCCTGAATGTAAAATGCATATTAGATCATATAATTTTCATGTTTATCTCATAATTATTACCTTCCTAGAAGCCATTTTATTGCTCTAACTGACCCAATACATTCTTCCATATCATTATCCTCAGCTACAAACAATTGTATAATGGTAACTGATTGCCATTCACGTGTTGGCATGTTTTACTGAGCCAATATTTTCAGTTTGGTCATAAGAAACAGAAACATTATGTTTTCAGTGTAGCTGATTGGAGATTGGTTGAAGCTGATTGGAGATTGGTTGTAGCTAAAGGAGGTAATAGCTCAGTGGTTAAGGCATTGGACAATGGATTGGAAGGTCACAGGTTCAAATCCCACCACCACTGAGCTGCCACTTTTGGGCCCTTGAGCAAGACCCTTAACCCTCCCCTGCTCAGTTGTAAGTCGCTCTGGATAAGGGCGTCTGCCCAATGCCGTAAATGTAAATGATTGGAGATTGGTTGTAGCTGATTGGAGATTGGTTGTAGCTGATTGGAGAATGGTTGTAGCTGATTGGAGAATGGTTGTAGCTGATTGGAGAATGGTTGTAGCTGATTGGAGATTGGTTGTAGCTGATTGGAGAATGGTTGTAGCTGATTGGAGAATGGTTGTAGCTGATTGGAGAATAGTTGTAGCTGATTGGAGAATGGTTGTAGCTGATTGGAGATTGGTTGTAGCTGAGCCAAAATTGGAGGTAAGATCTATATTTCTATATAGAAATGTTCTGTGGGGGCATTTATTTCTTTTCTGGGCATAATTTTGGTCAGCTTCTCTGCTTTAAGGTAAAGCTCAGTTAATGAATACACAGTACCAGCTGAGAGAATATCTTTTGTAAAAAAGGATTTTTATCTTTTTAGTACAGTGTGCATTTTAAAGTGCAATGAAAACTCTCTGGTGGCCCAAAATCGTACATTTTATGTGGAAACTTCCTTTAATTGGTCAACCTATTCATGGATAGAGAACCATTTATGCATGATATAGCAATGGAGAAAAATGCGGGAAAAACTTAATTTTTACTATCAAGTTATTGATTATTGTTTTTTTTTTAATCACTGAATTCCTTAGAAGTGGAGCACATTAAGAGTTAGTGCGAATTCCAACTCCCTGAATTTTGTCAATAACTAAACAAAGCGGAATACCAGCTCCAAAGTCTTATTAATTATTTTCTAAAGAACCACCCTTTTTAATGATGGTTTAGGTAATACATAGTTTCATAATACACACTGTTTCACAGAACACCTGGAATGACACTACTGTCAAAACTAAAATGTCCTGATTTACTCTAGCATTTATCTCACAATGTGAACAAGGTTTAAAAAACATTCTAATTTTATTTTAGAAACAAAATCTGATTGACCTTATATTTGGGGTAACATATTTGCAGCTAAAAAAAAGCTTTTTACTATTAAGATGTTGTGTATTTATAGTATATACACCGTTATATTCTCATCTGAGTCATATGAGTTTCTGAAGAGAGAGCTCATATTTCTCCAATGTTATGTCAACTACACTTTACTCGGATCTGCCCGCTTCGTCCCGGCCTGCCCCTGGATGGTGTTCTCTTCGACTGGAGGCCACTCTGTGCAGCTGGGGATGGTTTCACATCAACGGCCTGGGGATGGATTCGGACTCTACTTAATATCTACAGTCTGCTACACTGACTCAGGACTACAGTTTGCATTTGATCACCATCACTGCATAGCTCAAGAACGTTTAACTCTAAATAGACATTCAATGGCACCCAGATGAGGATGGGGTTACTCTTGAGTCTGTTTGCTCTCAAGGTTTCCTCCTTATGCCATCTCAGAGTCTTTCCTTGCCACAGTCACCACCGGCTGCTCATTATGGACAAACTTACACTTATAAGCCACAGCCACAGCGGATCATCCGTCTCCATACCCCTCTGTCCTCTACATCTGCCTCTTTCAAACCAACTACCTGCATGTCTTCCCTCACCACATCCATAAACCTCCTCCTTGGTCTTCCTCTTTTCCTCCCTCCTGGTGGCTTCATCCTCAGCATTCTCCTAATGATGTACCCCATGTCCCTCCTCTGCACATGTCCAAACCATCTCAATCGCACCTCCCTCACCTTGTCTCCAAAACGTCCTAAATGCGCTGTCCCTCTAATAAACTCATTTCTAATCGAACTTAACTAATACCAGTTTGGCTCAGTCATATAGTCCCAAATGCGTTTGCACATTTATTTATAGGAACACATTACAGGCTTTTTATATGGTATTCCATAATAACAAAAGAACTGGATACTGTAGTCAGGCAAACTCACACCCTTAATGGTTGTTGTAGGTAACAACTAAGTTTATGCCTTTTTACAATTCAACTTCAATATGCAGTGCTTTTTCCCTTTCTTCTACGATTGAATAAATCCCTAGCTTCCATTGCTCTTTTTTGGTTGTAAAAGGCAGAAAGTTGTCTAAAGCCTGC
The DNA here is from genome assembly GCF_014805685.1 of Silurus meridionalis. Lineage (NCBI taxonomy): Eukaryota > Metazoa > Chordata > Actinopteri > Siluriformes > Siluridae > Silurus > Silurus meridionalis. Next base: position 13,016,860 of record NC_060907.1, read on the forward strand.
GTAATTGTGCCAACTAAGCAAAGGAATTTATTGGTTTCAAAATGACTAATATGCAGCCAAAGACAACCACCCACATTTGTGGTTATTTTTGCAGAACAGGTCTTGTTTTGCATACCGTTTGCATGTGTGACTGGATAGAATGCATTAAAGGTAAAAGCAGAAGCGAGTGGAAGCTATTTGAATTGTGTTCTAATCATTTTCTCATTCCTGGCCCTCAGGTAATTTACTTCAAACTATTTATCCAACTATTTGACTACTAATAATGTGCCATGGAAAAAGAATCAAATGGACTCATTATGATTAAAAAAACCTTTAAAAATTATTATTATATTTCTTTTAACAAATCTCACCTTGTCTTCCTGGAACGATATTTATATTCTGGAACTCATATTTGCTCCAAGTTATCAGTTGAAATATTCATAATTTTTAGTACACCAGAACAGGGCTGTTTCATTTACCGCATTTAGAAAGAAAGATAATATTAAAAGGTTTTATTAGAACATGATACAGTCCTAAACCTTCGAACATTCTTAGTTGAAACTAGTTATACGTAGTTGAACTTCAGCGTTTCACTACTTAGTAGTTTGTGAATGATTCAGTCTCAAGTTCTTTCTTTTCGCATCTCATCATACCATTCTCATGTCATCTTTTAATAACAGCGTTGCACAATATGGCATAACCTTGCTGTGTATTAACATTCCTATTGTCATTAGCATAATTAAGTGTTTTTACAGTCACTGCTCTATCTAACAGGACATTATGTGTTGGAGATACCATGCTGGAGATACTTGAATTGCTGTGTATATTAGATAAAAGGAGGACAGAGACGCAAACAGAGCTGACACCACTGTTGGCTTCAACAAAAACACAATTTTTCCTCAAAGATTGATTGTTTTGTGTAGTGCACTGAAGCAGTTTTGTGTACTGACCTGGTTTTGGTTACAGTGGAGAAAACTGACAGAGAGAGAAAGAGAAGCCACGTGATTCATGACCCTGTGCACTGTGGTTGCTCTGTTTTTATAATTTCTCCTTGACCATGCGCAGTACCTGGTAGCTGCAGGGCACAGTAGAGGAGATGATTCGAATTCCTTCAAAGAAGCAAAGCAAGCCAGCTCCTCCACAGTGCTCATGAAGTGGAACAGTACTTCCGAGTTGTCTATTCTGGAACAGGACCAGTTTGCATAATTCTGGGATCTAAATAAGTTCAAGATTGAATCATCTGTTTATCTTTAGATCATACTGGTCAGAGACTTTGTGGATCTGGAGCCTATCTCAACAAATAGGAATGCATTTCTTGATTGGATGACAGTCCATTGCAATATGCACACATACATTCACAAACTCTTTTGTATACCTATGGTTATTCATTTTTCCCAGTCCAACATCTGAACATCTGAACTCCACACAGACAGCTTGGGATTCCATCAAGAGTTGGGAAGCTGTGAGGCAGCATTGATACTCACTGCACCACCATGCTACAATTTTACCAGGCTGTCTTTATCAAGTAGGTCATGTCAGTGGATCTCCAGGGCTCCACCTGTGATAATAAAGATACTCTGTGACACTACAGTGTGTATTTGGAATGGGGAAGAGTTTAGACTGCCCTGACCTAACCTGAAATTAGCATGGGATTTAGTAAGATATTCAATATTTAATGTCTGTGTAATGCCACTAACAGGCATTACTAACTAAGCAGCACCCTGATAGGCTAAGCAGGATCTGATAAGCTATACAGTAGATCCACCCTGACCCAGGTAAAATGTTAACTTAGCTCAGTGAATACCAGGATACATGAATACCAGGCAACTCTTCTTTCTGTCCAAGAAATTGTATTTGGGACACATTAGCATTTTTTCATGCTGGTATGAACATCCTGTGCATTTGCACGTGTTTACTGTTTTGAACTTTCCTAGCAAGATTATCTCTGATATAATACCAAAAGGCTCAACACAGAGCCGGGTCAGGAAAAGGCCATGACCTTATTGCTTTGTGACGCAAGTGCTCGAGTTGTTTTTATGACTAGGAATGTCTGATGTCTCTATTTTCAACCTAAATGGTGCCAATGATCAGATATACCAGATGACTGAGTTATCATATTAGCGATATTAACATGTCGAGGCCAACTGCAGCTTTATTTACCTCTCTGCTTTAATCGTTTTTACATTAATAACCAGCAGGAATACAGTTGCCTTTAAAGATTAAAGATTTTGTCTCATTGAGAAATAACTTGATCTCTCAATAATACATGTATTTTCATATTTTGTACACATATACTGAAATCAGTGTTGCAGCAGTTCTGGTATTTCCCTCTGCTGTTTATCAGGCCTAGTAGGGCAACCAGTAAGAAGACAGTTTAAATTTAGAATGGAAGGTTACTGTATACATGCATGTGTTTATAGTCAAACATGTTATTTGAGCACAGATTAGTTGCATAGTGTTACACTGTTTACTTGATTAAAGTAGTTAGTACTGCTAAAAATACCTGAAAAATAGTCTAGACCATAAGTAGATTGTAAGTGCTTATTTTTCTAATTTATTCCACATTCATCTACTTTTAAACAAGTCTTCCAGCATGTCCAGCAGGTTGTTACTTGTGAGTGAATGATGCCTGGCATTAAAATAATAATAAAACTTTACTAACAAGATTGTCCAATAATTCTGTCATAGACCACCTCTCATTGAAACATTATCTTAATTATCACTAACTGAAGTGTTTTATTTCTCTTTTGCTGTTTGACTGATAAATGATAAATGAATATTTTCATATGGAAAGCTTCACCATATCAATGATTAAGCATTTTTTGTTAAATAATAATATAAGAAACATCTGTTTATTATTAACCATTACAGTATGTAGTGTTTGGTATACAAATTTTCAATAACCAGTTATTATAGAAACAATCACCTATTAAACAATAGGCGTGTTGATATAAATCTAGTGGCCAGAACTGTAGTCTTAAAAAAGATAAATCAATATTGTCTGACAAATCGTATTCAGGAATTGAAGAGGACTGTGGTATGATTTAAAGAAATTAGCCATTTTCAAATGGTATAAAAACAAACCAAAACAAAATAAACAAAAAAGGTTTCACAGCGTTCAGTGGTACCCAGTTACGCTGTTTTTATGACTGCATATTGTACCAATACAGAAACAAAAACTCAGAACAGCCAGAAAACCTGGCCGATGTTCTGAAAGATATCTGCAAGCCTACAAATATCAGCTGGAAAGGAATTCATGGCACAAGCATATCTAAAGTACTACATTAATTTAAATACTGTAACAAGTTTATCTAGAAATGGATCAGAGGCACCAGATGTTTTTCTACTTTGAAAGAAGAGTACTTTCTTCAAGACTTGTGTGTATAATATTAGGCTTAGGGTCATCAAAAGTAATCTGATATTACAAATAATAATCCTGACAGGATGAATCAGCACCAGCTTCCAGCACAGGTGGGTAAACATACTGTATCTTGTACTTGTTTTCATCCAAACACCGAGGTCAGAGGTTTTGTTTTTGCCCTTATTGGCAGGTTGATGACTCCATCAAATCACGTCACTCCTGGACATTTCCCAGTGTGTTTGTTCAAAATGATCTCACAGTGCACAAGCAAACAGTGCATGGATGCTGGGAAGTGCTGAGCCTTTTTAGTCAATAATAATGATATCACATGAATCATAAACAGTAAGTAATCCTGTGAAGATTATAACGATAGCAATAACTCTAGAAAAGTGATACTCACGTGTGAATATGTGTATAAGAGTATCACAATGGCATCTGACCCTGTGTATTGCACACAAAGCTTTGCCAAAAACAAACCCTGCTTTACATTTCTTTCACATACAAATGGTTTGGATCCGGTTGGAAGCAGAATTCACATTGCACAATTGTTTACTATTTTCCAGGCCAAAGCTCATTTTTTTCTGAGCTTTGAACACCTACACTGTGTCACACACACAAACCCCTCCACTATAAAGGAGGTTCTTTTTGCTGTAATAATGTAGGGATGGGCTTGAGGCTGCAGAGGAAGACTGCGCATCCAGAGGTTCCTCTTCTGGTTGCTTGTTGCTGCAGAAAATTTGATGTAAACAAGTCAGGCTTGCATTTGATGGATTCTACTATCTCTCTCTCTCTCTCTCTCTCTCTCTCTCTCTCTCTCTCTCTCTCTCTCTCTCTCTCTTTCTCTTTCTTTGCATGGTTTCCTGTGAATTTGGGGCTCACTCTAGTGGTACAAAAACACAAAACTTTATTTATTTTTTTTTTTTAAGAAATCCTTCTTTTCAAAACCCAAATGTGCTAAGTCAAGAACAGAGGTGGGAGTAATTGTAATGTATTACAATACTTAAGTAACATTTTAGTGTATTTATACTTTACCTGAGCATTATTGTAATTAAATACTTGTGCTTGTCCTTTTTTTTTAATTCCAAGAATAAACTTGCTGCTTGCTAGTTACATTTTTATTTCGAATTTACAAGTACAAGTACAAGTACTTCTTACAAATCACAAAGGATGATGATTCTTCTTCTCTCAGTCAGCCGTTAATAGTACACGATATAGCAATAAATTCATACTGTATTTCGGCTCAGTTTAAAGTACTATTCTTTCAGTCTGTTTCAGGTTTGTTAGTATAGAAAAAAACAATAAAATAATTACGTGTTCATCTGTTTTTGCCATATTATGCTACACAATTTGATTAGTGCTATCTGTCTGTTTCAATATGAATGATGGCAAAACTAAAGTGTAGAACTTACCTCAGTAAAATGCATTAAAATGCTGTATTGTGTTGAATTCAATAGGAGTAAACAAATATTTGTTAATACTTTTTCTAAAACAGTACATATGTAAACTAAATTGAACATGCTTTATAATAAAATTATTTGCATTCAAAGTGCAAAATTTCAAATGGTTTATAAAATACGACAAGCAGCTGCACACATGAACATCGTTGGATGGCATTTTGAAGGGCTGTGACTCAAAACATGAGCAAGAACACAGGTTGAAAAAAAATAGGATCATTGTTCATAACAATTTAAAGTCTGAAAATCCAATTGACATAGTTGCAGTTAAGCCAGCAAAATAAACACTTAAGTTTTAAAAAATTATAAACTGTATTTGTTTGGGTTTCCATATATATGTGTTATTTAATATTATGTCCTAACGTACTTTTCATAAGACTCATGTCATAAGTAAGTTCTTCAATGGTTTGTGATTAACTCAAAAGTAGTTCATATTTAAGTAAACATTACTTTAGGTATTTGTACATGACTCATTGACGCTTTAATGTCTGGGTGTGCGAGTAAGTGCATAAATAAGCTTCAGTTAGTTCAGAATGCAGCAGCAAGAGTCCTCACTAGATCTAGGAAATATGACCACATCACCCCTGTTTTAATCAGTCTACACTGGCTCCCAATCAAATCTCGCATTGATTATAAAATATTACTACTGTTGTATAAAGCACTTAACAGTCTCGCACCGCAGTATCTGAGTGAACTTCTGTACCAGTATGATCCTCCACGCCTACTTAGATCAAAAGGTGCAGGCTATCTGTTGGTTCCTCAAATAATGAAGACTACAGCAGGGGGCAGATCTTTCTCTTATAAAGCCCCACAGTTATGGAACAGCCTTCCAACCAATGTTCGGGACTCGGACACAGTCTCAGTGTTCAAGTCGAGGTTGAAAACTTATTTATTTAGTCAAGCCTTTTATCATTAGGTTTTTTTTTAGGTAAAGGCTCAGATCTGGTGGGAGCATGGATATAGAGTGTTTGGTGAACTGGTATATTTGTATGCTGTCGTTCCCTCACATTCACACGTTCACTCGGGTTTGTTGACGGTGGTGTGGTGGGTCGTCTCTTATCCCAGAGATCCCTCATGTCTGTGTTACCTTCTGGTTCTCCCTTTTAGTTATGTTGCCATAGCGAGTCTTGCCGGAGTCCAAACTGCACAGTGACATTAACTTTCATACACAAATAGGGACACTTAATAAACCATATCCTTCTCTTTCCGTCACCCTCTCTCTCTCTCTCTCTCTCTCTCTCTCTCTCTCTCGGTCGAGTTAAACATGCTCCTGAGGTTCCAGTGACCACTGTTCCTGCCCCTCTCCCCTCCGTGGATCTTCACACTTCTGTGCAGCTTGGGACGGTATCTCATCAATCACCTTGGGTGGTTCCATGTAATTCCGGAGTAGAACGGGTACTTTGAGGATGGATTGGACTGTAGTTGGTGTCGGCGGTCTGCTGCACTGACTCGGGAGTGCAGTTTGCTTCTGATCGTCATCACTGTAACCCGCAACATTGTATATCTGCTTCAAATGGACATTTGGTGCAACCCAGATGAGGATGGGTTCCCTCTTGAGTCTGGTTCCTCTCAAGGTTTCTTCCTTATGCCATCTCGGGGAGTTTTTCCTTGCCACAGTTGCTCATCAGGGACAAACATACTTACAAAGAAACATATTTACGTTTAATCACCACATTATCTGTGTAAAGCTGCTTTGAGACAATGTTCATTGTTAAAAGCGCTATACAAATAAAATTGAATTGAATTGAATTGAATTGAATCAAATATTCAAATAAAATGAAGTGTCTCCTTTGTCTCCCTTGAAGGCATCCAAAGAAGATCTCCACCAAATTTTAAAAAGCATGTTGAGGTTAGATGGGCTACTATTATCTGGTATTTTTTAACTAAGCTAGTCTGTGATTTTTACAGGTTAGACTAGCATCAAATCTTCCCAGCCATTAGGTTTGCACAAGCCTCAGTCAGAGGGTTGCGTTATGAAGGGCATCCAGCGTAAAAACATGTGCCAAATCAAACATGCGGCTGGTCCGCTGTGGCGACCCCTAATGGGAGAAGCCAAAAGAAAGAAAGAAAGAAAGACTAGCATCAAATCTAGTAGCTAGTAGTAGTAATAGTTCACATCATGTGTGTGTGTGTGCACATGACATATACCTGACTGAGAAACACAAAACTTTGCTGACACCAAGTTGCCTTGGGCTTTAAAGTTGACACAAAACAGGAAAGACTAAAAACAACCCAACCTTAATGCTCAAAAATAGTTTGAAGTTTTGTGTATACCTATCCAAATTAAGGTCAAAGGCCATGTCCCCACTTTTTGTATGCAAGCTGTTCAAATAAACATAAGCTCTTTTTTTTTTCTCTTGCAAAATAATTTAAAAAATGTAGCTTTTCAGCACAAAGCTTAAACAATTTAAGGAAGATTTCTAACAATTTTTGGTTTTGTCCAGTTTAAAAAACACAGATTTTTTTTAATCATATTTACTGAGCCACTCAGTCATTTGTATTAAGTGATATTAATAATAATGATGATGCAGTCGAGATTCATGCTTTTTCCCTTTGAAGGAAAAATATATTCTTTCATATTTATCTGAATATATATGTACATTTAAGTAATGGCGTAAATGTTTTACTGCATCTTAATCATGCAGTTTCACAGGTTCACCCTGTGCTTGTGTGGGTTTCTTTTGGGTTCTCTGGTTTTCTTTCACCATCCAAAACCTGACACTCGGTTCATTATCTAATGTGTTTGATTACTTACGAATGACTAAAGCACCATCTGTAATAGGCTCCAGAGTGTTAAAAAGTAATCAAACTATACTTGTCAGGGAGCACCCTTCCTCCTCGCCTGCACGTGCCCCGCCCGCTCGGAGCTCGTCGCCATCCTACTGATTACAACCACCTGCCTCGCATTTGTCATGCCTATATAACCGCCTCTCTTACCCCACTTTAGCGTCCGTTATTGTTTGCATTGGTTTCTTTGTGTTTTGCTGCATTTTGCCATTAAAGTTTGGGTCTTGGTGCATCGGCTTCCGCCTCAGTCACTCGCCTAACAGAATAACGGACCGAAAAGAGAAGAAAAGGAGAAGTGAAAGATAATCAACCCGGCTCGTACCTGGTGATGGATGAACAACCCAGCACGTCATCCGCTTCGGTTCGGGAGCTCGTCGCCGCGCTCAGAGAGGCGTTTCCTTCTGCCACGGCTGGGCAAAACCCCCCCGCTTCCACCGGTACTCCTATGGCGCTCCCGGCTGCCTTTTCCGGAGAGGCTTCAGCATGCCGCCGATTCTTACTCCACGTGAATCTGTATATCGAAATGCAACCGCAGCGATTTCCCACCGAACGCTCGAAGGTAGCGTTTTTCATCTCGCTACTCTCCGGAAGAGCGCTGGATTGGGCACAATCACTGTGGGACGCCGCCAGCCCTGCTACGCAGTCCTATGCTCGGTTTACCGCGCACTTCCTGGAAGTGTTTTGCGCGTCCTCCGGCGTCCTCACCACGGCCGACCAACTGCTCAGTCTGCGGCAGGGAGATGACAACGTCATGGACTACAGCCTCCGTTTCCGCACCCTGGCGGCATCTAGTGGCTGGAACGAGTCAGCGCTGCTCAGCATCTATCGGCTGGGATTAAATCCAGAGCTGAAACAAGCCATGGCCGTGCATGAGGACTCTGTGGGATTGGAGAGCTTCATTCAAAAATCTATCGGGCTCTCCCAGCGTCTAGCTGCATGCCATCAGACTCCACCTCAACCAGAATGCCTGCGAGGGGCAACGGCGGCTCTGGATCCCGAACCCATGCAGCTGGGTTCACAAAGACTATCCCGAGGAGAGAGAAATCGCCGTCTGGCCACAGGGAGGTGCCTGTATTGCGGATTGCAGGGACACTCCGTCACTAGGTGTCCCACGCGCCCTGTTCGTGCGGCGGTGAGTACTGTTGATTTCCCTACCGATATCTCACCCCTATCCAAGCTGACAGTGTCTCTCCTAACCCCCGCTCTATCCATCTCTGTGCACGCTCTAGTCGACTCCGGCTCGGCGGGGAACTTCATCTCCCAAGCCTGCCTCGACCGCTTACGCCTTCCCCGAGAGAGGGGTTCCCAGGACCTAGCGGTCCAAACCATCCAGGGACGTCCACTGGGGAGAGGTTGGGTGAAGTATTGCACGCCGGTGGTGACGCTACAAGTGGGGTTGTTCCACAGAGAGAAGATCCGGTTCCTGGTTCTGGAGAGTTCCACCGTCAGTGTGATCCTGGGGAGACCGTGGTTACAGAAACATGCTCCAAGGTGCTCCTGGGACCCCTGTGACATCCTGGAGTGGAGTCCCCATTGTAAGGAACACTGTCTCACTCAACTTCCGACGCGGATCCCGGAAGCAATGATCGGCGCCACCCGGGTGGAGGAAGCCACCACCACGGCCCAGGTGGAGATTCCTGAGGAGTATCAGGCCTTTAAGGATGTGTTCAGCGCCCAGGCCGCCACTCGTCTCCCCCCTCATCGCCCTTGGGACTGCTGCATTGATCTCCTTCCCGGCGCTAAGCTACCCAAGGGCCGAGTGTACCCGCTATCCACGCCTGAGCACCACGCGATGGAGGAGTACATCCAGCAGGCTCTCCGACAAGGGTTCATCAGACACTCATCCTCCCCAGCTGCGTCCAGCTTCTTCTTCGTGGGGAAGAAAGATGGAGGGCTTCGTCCCTGCATCGACTATCGACAGCTGAACTCCCAGATCGCGCCACTTCCATACCCACTTCCACTCGTGCCCGCAGCTCTGGAGGACCTGAGGGAGGCGAGAGTCTTCTCCAAGCTCGACCTCCGGAGTGCCTACAATCTGGTACGCATAAGGAAGGGAGATGAGTGGAAGACTGCCTTCATCACACCCTCGGGGCACTACGAATACCGGGTCATGCCGTACGGCCTTTCCATCTCTCCCGCCGTCTTCCAGGGGTTCATGAACGAGGTACTTAGGCCCTATCTCCAAAGGTTCGTCATGGTCTACATAGATGACATTTTAATCTATTCCAGGAACCTGGAGGAACACCGGGACCATGTGCGAGCCGTCCTGAACGTGCTCCGTTCTCACAAGCTCTACCTAAATCTCTCGAAGTGTGAGTTCCACCGTCCAGTGACCCACTTCCTGGGTTACATCATCAGTGCCAAGGGGATTCAGATGGACGAGAGGAAGGTGAAGGCGGTGAGAGAGTGGCCCGTTCCAGAGTCGATCAAGGAGCTCCAGCGCTTCCTGGGTTTCGCAAACTTCTACCGCCGGTTCATCCAGGGATACAGCCAGATTACAGCCCCCCTCACTTCGCTCCTTAGGGGCAAGGCTCGGACCTTGAAGTGGACCGAGGAGGCCCAGGCGGCCTTCCAAGAACTCCGCCAGCGCTTCTGTAGTGCTCCTGTGCTACGTCACCCAAACCCCCGGGAGCCCTTTGTGGTCGAGGTCGACGCCTCCTCGACTGGGGTAGGGGCCACTCTCTCCCAGCGATCAGGAAACCCGGCACAGCTCCACCCCTGTGCTTTCTTCTCCCACAAGCTCTCCGCCGCCGAACAAAACTACGACATCGGCAACCGCGAGCTCCTGGCTATCAAGCTGGCCCTGGAGGAGTGGAGACACTGGCTGGAGGGGGCTGAGCATCCGTTCACTGTTGTCACCGATCACAAGAACCTTCAGTACTTGCGAGAGGCACGGAGACTCAACCCACGCCAAGCACGCTGGGCCCTCTTTTTCACCCGGTTCCGATTCCACATCACCTACCGGGCGGGTGCCCTGAATGGCAAGGCCGACGCGCTGTCTCGGATGTATGGGCCGGAGGAACCCAGCGACCCGGAGCCGATTATTCCCCCCGCTCTTATCCTGGGGCCTATCGTTTGGGACATCGACCAAGAAATACGAAACGCATCCCGGCACGAGGTCACGCCTGCGGGGTGTCCGGAAGGACGTGTCTTTGTCCCGTCCTCCTGCAGACACGGTCTCATCCGATCAGTCCATGAAGGGCCTGGAACGGGTCACCCAGGTGAGAAGCGGACGGTCCGGCTCATCCAAGCACGCTACTGGTGGCCAGGTATGGCCGGGGAGGTCACGCGGTTTGTTCAGGCCTGTCCCAGCTGCGCCACAGCCAAGGTCCCGCGCCACCTGCCCGTGGGCAAACTGATGCCACTTCCGTCCCGCAACGCCCATGGTCTCACCTGGGCATTGACTTCGTGACGGATCTGCCCCAGTCGGAAGGGAACACGTGCATCCTGGTGGTGGTGGACCGCCAAGGCCTGCCGCTTTGTGCCTCTGAGGAGCCTGCCCACCGCCTCGAGACAGCGGAAGCGCTGTTCCATCATGTTTTCCGAACTACGGACTGCCTGAGGAGATCGTCTCGGACCGGGGTCCTCAATTCACATCGCGGGTCTGGAGGGCGTTCTTCAGGCTCCTGGGGGTCTCGGTTAACCTATCGCCGGGATATCACCTCAGTCCAACGGCCAGGCTGAGCGTAAGATCCAGGAGCTGAGCCGCTATCTGAGGACCTACTGCAGCCAGGACCAGGGGGAATGGTGTCGGTTCCTGCCCTGGGCGGAATACGCTCAGAATTCACTACGTCAGGACACGACAGGGCTCACCCCGTTCCAGTGCGTGCTGGGGTTCCAGCCGCCTCTGTTCCCCTGGTCGGATGTACCCAGCGACGTGCCCGCAGTGGATTACTGGTTCCGGGAGAGCAGTAGGATCTGGGAGTCGGCCCACACTCAACCGCGCCGGGCCCTCCGCAACACCCGCCGACACGCTGATGCTCGGAGGCTGGACGCCCGCGCTTCCGTCCCGGGGACCTGGTGTGGTTGTCTACCAGGGACCTGAGGCTGAAGCTGCCCAGCCACAAACTGAGCCCCCGGTTCATTGGGCCCTTTCGGATCGCCGGCCAGGTCAACGACGTGTCCTACCGGCTGGAACTGCCGCCGAGGTACCGCATCCACCCTACCTTCCATGTGTCCTTGCTCAAACCCTGTGCCTCTCCTGTCTCGCCCCCAGGTGGCCCTGCGGCGCCCTCCCAGCCGGAAGTCGTGGACCAACCCGGGTCTACGCCAGCGGGAGGTCCTGACTCCAGACGGCGCGGGGGTCGCCTTGAGTATCTGGTGGATTGGGAGGGGTATGGTCCGGAGGAGCGGATGTGGGTGGCCCGGCAGGACGTGCTGGATCCTGCTCTGTTGACAGAGTTCCACGCTTCGCATCCCCGCCGGCCGGCGCCCCGGGCTAGGGGCCGTCCTCGTCGCCGGGTCAGGCCGTCTGGTGCCGCCCCTGGGGGAGGGGGTGATGTCAGGGAGCACCCTTCCTCCTCGCCTGCACGTGCCCCGCCCGCTCGGAGCTCGTCGCCATCCTACTGATTACAACCACCTGCCTCGCATTTGTCATGCCTATATAACCGCCTCTCTTACCCCACTTTAGCGTCCGTTATTGTTTGCATTGGTTTCTTTGTGTTTTGCTGCATTTTTGCCATTAAAGGATTTGGGTCTTGGTGCATCGGCTTCCGCCTCAGTCACTCGCCTAACAATACTAATAAGGAATAATACCATACTTAATTTTGCTCATACTGACAAACGAGGAAAGCTGAAAACTTCAGGTCTAAATACCACATCTGCAGTGAATTAAATAAAGTCTGTAAGGCATGCATTGAAAATGAGGATTCCCAAATACAACCTGAGTTTGTCTTTTCTTTTTTGCTTTTCTTCTCTGTTTCTGGTTATTTAATGTAACTTCAGTCTTACACTACTGTTAACACTATTGACTCATTTCACAGCTGTATGAAATGCCCCTTTCTCACTTGCTTTCAGCAACAACAAAAAAAGGGAATAATGAACAAATGTAAATGTAAGTGTAACATAATGGCCTACCTCTTCCCAACTATCCTTCTTTCTTTATCCAGCCTAGCATTTTGAGTTGGAGGCTGCTTTAATTTAACATGAAATGGATTACTATAATTACATTTCATGTTTCACATTGCCCCCACATTAACAACCCTCCCCCTAGCAAAAGATTTTTTTACTAAAATTGCACACAAAGTAAACTCTCGTGACATCATGTGAACCCAAATGAAAAAATTATTCTTAAAAAAACAAACACCCCCCCCACCCAAAAAACAAACAAACAACACAAAAAACAACTTACAAATATTCATTGGAAAATATTCACAAGCAAAAAACATATGCTCTATATGAAAAACTTGAGCATATTTATAATATGAAAATAAACTCATTGTGTATTAATTTACTTGTGTAAAACAACACAAAAATCACTATATGCTAAAGAAATGCATGAAACCAAACATGTGAAGTGTTTAAAAGCCACATGTGGATATTTTGCAGGTAGATCAGAGCAGTCATGTAGAATACTCAATGTAATGCCAGTCGTTAAGTATTTGTATAATGACTAACATGTTCCAAAGTCAGGCTGAAGAATACCTAACCTGTGAGCAGAGGAGTGCAGATAAATTCCTGGGCTGTCAAAAAAAAGCTTTGTAGTGCTTCCATCTACATCAACAGGCTTAAAAAGACATGTTTGAATCTGTGACACTGAGTGAGGTATTTAGAACCACTTCAAATGTCACATGGGTCTCAGGCTTGTTTTACACACACACACACACACACACACACACACACACACACACACACACACACACGCACACGCACGTCAATGAATCATGTACTAATACTAAATATGCCACACACACAATCCGTACATTCTTTCCTTTAAAATTGCAGAACATTTTGACCTGATTTATCTCACACGCACGATCACTTTTTCCCCCAGAAAGTACGCTGGCACCAAAATGAAAAAAAATCTATTTTGGAAATAAATCTAGTTTCAAATTCAAAACAATGACAACCTCATTAAATGTAAGTATTAAGACTTTCAAGGCTTTTTGAAATAGTGATAAGAGCAGTGTTTGTCCATTTGTCTGACTTTCCTTAAGGCCCCTTAACCTACAGTAGGTCATAAATCTACCAGAAATTATCCATAATATTGATATGGGAAAAAAAAAGAAATCTATCTTGGAAATTGTTTTTAACCACTGCTGCTGTAAAACCTCTGAATAAGTTTGTGTTGAAGCAGTTGGGGTGAGATGGTGGTGTAAAGGGTAGTTCCACTTCCTTACAGCTCCAGGGTCCTGGATTTAATCCTGAGCTCGGGTTACTGTCTGTATAAAGTTTCTGTGCATGTCTCTCCCACCTCCTATAGATATGTCAGTGGGTGAAAGTGTGTAAGTGTGTGTGTGGGGTGGGGTGAACTTATCTAGACGGTATTCCTTATTTGCACACAGTATTCACAGTGATAAACAAATCACTAATGTGGATTTTTGCACTCTGTGGTGCTCCAGAAGCATCAAAGCCCTAACCATTGTGATACCTTCAGCAACTTTGCATCCTTTGTTCCGAAATGATCCTGTTGACAGATTCCTGTTTCGCACTGGCAGCTCTCTGCTATGTTTTGCATTTGTGGCTTGGTGACATTTTATTGTTGTGCCCAGTATTTCTTCCTGCAGTATACGGTATCATTCATACAGTGTTTTTTTGTGAATGCTGTCAGATACTGATGTGTAAAGTTCCCATTTAACTCGACAATGTCTTCCTTATTTCATTATACTGCCATACTCAAAAATATATCGCACCACAGCAAAGAAATTCGGTGTGAAACTGATAGAAAAGTTGAATGGATAAAAAAAATTGTTGAATAGGTAAAAAAGAGCTAGCAAAATTTCTCCATTCTTGAGTAGTCTGTCAATTTTTTTTTTGTTGGTGATGGTTTCTGCACACGGAGGTCACAGAACGGTTGCTAGAACGGTTACAATGGTGTTTTATAGAAAGAAAAAACCCATTTAAACCAAAATCTTGCATATAAATAAATAAACCAACAAAAACAAAAGAGCAAGCCTTTTTTTGCCTGTGTAACGCACCTGATATTAATATAACAACAGACTTATCTCATAGGATAGAAAGTGTTTGTTTTATTTCTACCTAAGAAAAAAGTGATGCAGCGACGCTTTAATCTGTCACTAAAGGACTAAAGCGTCGCTGCATCACTTTTTTCTTAGGTAGAAATGAAACAAACGCTAAACCCTATTGACACATTTAGCAAGTAATCAGGCTGATTTGTAGGTTATGCAGGATGCCAAATAAATCGCAGCTTCCATTAAAGATTAGATTTAATGATGTACTTTACTGAGCAAGTAATTCAGGGTGATTTGTCCTTTTAAACTTATGCAGTTTTTAATCTTTACAAAAAATTTGAACAGGAAGTGCGCCCTCTGCTGGATATATATTTTAAAATATATTTAAAAATAAATATATAAAAAAAAAAAAATAATAATAATAATATATATATATATATATATATATATATATATATATATATATATATATATATATATATATATATATATATATATATATATATATATATATATATATATATATATATATATATATATATATATATATATATATATATATATATATATATATATATATATATATATATATATATATATATATATATATATATATATATGCATACTTTCAAGGTTACAGTAGAAAATGTACTAAATAACAACAAAACAAAATTTAATTTATATAATGCAATGTAATGCATGTAAAAATGAAAAATTTACACCGTATTTAAAACAAAAAAAACACTGAAAAAGCTCGAACTCGAAATCAAATGTATTTATTTACAATCTATAAACATATATTAGCAGATCATGAAATAAACATACAGAAGTAATTAAATAATAAACACCCCTTTCCGAGCCGTCAGACAGTGTGCGCATGCGCGTGGAACATGTGGCGTCACGTCCTTGTGTTACATTAAAGATCGACGTTAGGAAACGAAAAAGGACGTTATTTAGTGTATTTTTTTATTATTATTTACAATAAAGATACAGTTACTACAATCACAAAATATATCAGAAAAATTTTTTTTTTACTACCATATTGAATGTTAGTAATGTCTGTAAATAGCGTCAGCTTCCGGGGGAACTGTTTGTGTCAGCTTCAATATCACTCCGGATAAGATGTTCATAAACAAGGAAATGTAGAGCAAGTTGAGACATCAGTCGTTTAACATCTGGCCAGTTCAAACACAGTGAGTGTATTCGCTGTATATATATATATATATATATATATATATATATATATATATATATATATATATATATATATATATATATATATATATATATAAAACCTGTGCTAATTACTAAGGATCTATCTATCTATCTATCTATCTATCTATCTATCTATCTATCTATCTATCTATCTATCTATCTATCTATCTATCTATCTATCTATCTATCTCTATGCAACAATATTAATATTATACTATAAATGTTTGAATTTGTCCTCATAATTCAGTTACTGTCGTTTTGATATAATTATGTACATTATGTTGGCAAAAGTTTGAAGAATTTCATTCCAAATTCTGTCCCAATTTGCTCTTATAATAACCTCCACTCTCTTGGGAAGATGTTCCACTAGAGTTTTGTGTTTATTCAGCCACAAGGGTGTTAGTGAAGGCAGGTTCTGATGTTAGTGAGGTGTGGAGGTCTGGGGTGCAGTCATTGTTCCAGTTCATCCCAAAGGTGTTCAGTAGGGTTAAGACCAGAGCTCTATAGCAGGCCACTCAAGATCTTCCTCTCCAAACCATTTAAACCATATCTTCATGGAGCTTTGTGCACAGGGGCATTGCCATTCTGGAACAGGTTTGGGTTTCCAAGTTCAAGTGAACACATTTTTATTATAGCGCATCTAAAGACGTCCTGTACAATTGAGTGCCTCCAGCTTTGTGGTAACAGTTTGGAGAAGAATCACATATGGCTGGAAAAGTCAGGTGTCCCAATACTTTTGTCAATATAGTGTATCTTGTGTGTGTGTGTGTGTGTGTGTGTGTGTGTGTGTGTGTGTGTTGTAGTAGTAGTTTAGTAACTTCATGTTTTTTTTATTTTAAGGGCATTATCAGTCATGGAAGGAACATCCAACAGTGACACTACATCTCAAACATCTGTGGCTGCACAAGTGCCATTTCTTGACCTGTGCACTGTTCTTGAAAACATCCAGAAAGCTAAAAATCGGCCAGACAAGGCGAAGTGTTTAAAAGATTTTTTAGATTCATGGAGAAGGTTTCATGCAGCTCTTCACAAAGAGAATCCCAACACTACAGACTCGTTTTATTCAGCTATGCGTCTTATTGTGCCCCCTTTTGAAAGGGAGAGAATGGCCTACGGTATCAAAGAAAGCATGTTAGCCAAACTCTACATCGAGGTCTTAGGTCTTCCAAAATCGGGGCCAGAGGCAAAAAACTTCTTAATTACAGAGCCCCTACTTCATCGAAAGGAGAATCTGGAGACTTTGCACTTATGGCTTATTTTGTCCTTAAAAAGAGATGCACAAGCCAAGGTAATCTGAGTATCAAAGAAGTCAATGATTTCTTAGACTCAGTAGCTTTGAATAATGCCAGCAAGCAGAAAGATCTTGTAAAGAAAAGCCTTTTACATTTGATTACGCAGAGCTCAGCATTAGAACAAAAGTGGCTTATTCGTATGATCCTGAAAGACATGAAACTTGGCATAAGCAAGGAGACCGTTCTCCAGGTTTTTCACACAGATGCTCCAGAGCTGTACAACGTCACTACAGACTTAGACAGGGTCTGCAGACAACTACATGACCCCTCAGTTTCCTTGAATGAAGTGTCCATTGGCCTGTTTTCTGCCTTCAAGCCTATGCTGGCGGCTGTTGCCAACATTCGCCAGGTGGAGAAACAGATGGGGAACCAGCCGTTCTATATTGAGACCAAGCTGGATGGTGAGCGCATTCAACTCCATAAGGATGGGGATGTGTACAAGTACTACAGCCGGAACTCGTTTGAATATACGCAACAGTTTGGGGCTTCGCCACTAGAGGGTTCCCTCACACCGTACATCCACAATGTCTTTAAATCTCATGTTGTCAATTGCATCTTGGATGGAGAGATGATGGCTTATAATCCCACCACAGAGACCTTCATGCAAAAAGGAAGCAAGTTTGATGTCAAGCGGTTGCTGGATGACTCAGACTTGCAGACTTGCTTTTGTGTGTTTGATGTCCTGCTTGTCAATGACCAGAAGTTTGGAAACGAGCCTCTGAAGAAGCGTTACGACACTCTCAAGACAGTCTTCACACCCGTCAAAGGCCGGATCCAGCTGGTACAGTACACTGAAGCCAAAACCAGGCAGGAAGTGATAAATGCTCTTAATGAGGCTATTGACGATCGTGAAGAAGGCATCATGGTCAAAGACCCAATGTCCATCTACAAGCCAGATAAACGTGGTGAAGGCTGGTTGAAGATCAAACCTGAATATGTTGACGGCCTAATGGATGAGTTGGATTTGCTAATAGTGGGAGGCTACTGGGGGAAAGGCAGACGGAGCGGAATGTTGTCACACTTTCTTTGTGCTGTTGCCGAAACTTCAAGTCCTGGAGAGAAGCCAACAATGTTCCATACACTGTGTCGCATTGGATCAGGCTACACCATGAAGGAGCTATATGAGCTTGGCCTGAAACTGGCCAAACACTGGAAAGTTTATCGCAAGAGTAACCCCCCTGTAGGCATTTTGTGTGGAACAGAGAAGCCAGAAGTTTACGTTGAGCCAAGAAACTCGGTGATCATTCAAGTCAAAGCAGCAGAAATTGTTACCAGTGACATGTACAAAACCAATTGCACTCTACGATTCCCCAGGATTGAGAGGATTCGAGAGGACAAAGAATGGTATGACTGCATGACCTTGGATGAGCTAAATCAGTTCCGAGATAAAGCCTCCGGTAAGCTGGCATCTAGGCACTTTTACTTCAAGGAAGATGAGCCAGAAAAGAAGAAACGCAAACTTGCATCCAAGCCTAAAAAGACCATTGGCATTGTTGATCACTTCAAAGCTCAAGACCTGTCCACTGTCACCAAAGAGACTGACATGTTCGAAGATGTGGAATTCTGCGTCATGAGTGGAAGCAGTACACATTCCAAGGCCGATCTTGAAAAGGCAGTTGCCCGTTGTGGAGGCATTGTAGTCCAAAACCCTGGAAAGGACACGTACTGTGTGATCGCAGGCGTTGAAAACGTGCGGGTAAAGAACCTCATCGGTTCAAACCAACATGACATCGTATGGGCTTCCTGGCTCCTGGAATGTCTGGACAGGAAACAGGTGCTACCATGGCAACCCAAACACATGATCCACATGTCCCCTTCGACAAAGGAACACTTTGCTAAAGAGTATGATTGCTATGGAGACAGCTACTACGTCGACACAGATGAGCAGCAGCTGAGGGACGTCTTCAGCAGAATGGGGCCTGTTGAAGTGGATGCAGGATCCATCGCTTCAATCGAGCAGAAGTACGGCTGGGATGATTTGCCTATTAGCATGTTCAGACCTTATCGTGCTTACTTTGATCGATGTGCTGAGATTGGAAATCGAACAAGTTTTATTAAGGGTACATGTCTTGACTTTCGGGCTCTGCAGTTTCGCTTCCATGGGGGCGCAGTAGTAGAAAGCCTAGAAGAAGGGGTGTCGCATGTGGTCGTGGCAGGTGAAGAGAGATTATTGGAGCTGAGGACACACAGACGCCTCTTTACAAAAAAGTTTAAAATCGTTCGAGAAACATGGGTGACTGATTCCATTAACGCAGGACACGTTCTTAATGACAGTGATTACCTTGTGTAAAGTGGGGACGACTACACAATGTTTCATATCACTTGAAGACTGCGTTGTCTTCAAATTATCTTTATCCTTGCCATTATCCAGGCTAAAATGATGTCTGGATCTGATTGTGGCTTGTGCTGTGATTCTAAACATTTTTAATGAATTGAGAAAATCATTGTTTAGCTTTGTATTTTTAACTATAGGTGTATTTTTATTAACAATTGCAGATTTTTAGACAATGCTGTTTTTTAATTTTTTTAGACAGATAGGCGTTTGTGTAACCTCAGAAGTCTCATTTTGCTTGCTTACAGAGAACAACACTTGGATGAAAAAAACGATAAAGATTTTACAAAGGAATAAAGAATAAACCTGTTTTTATCTACGGCTGTTATTTTATGTAATATATTTGATTGCTATGAATAAAGATCAGGAAGGTGACTGTATTTCCCTTGACAATAATTCTCTTGTTATTGTATTGCTTTCACCGCTTCTGATTATTCTAGAATGTAATTTTTGTTTTAAAAAGCATGAAAGGCTTCATTTATATTCATCAATCATAAACAATTTCAGGCACTCTGACTTCCTGATTGTTTCTTGCAGTTACCTTTGCTCCAGGGCCCTGTTTTGTATGTTCTCAACTCGTCTGCATGGTTTTCGCTGATAGGTTTTCTGGTTTCTTCCCACAAACAAGGCAGTAGTTAATGTGTGAATGTGTGTAGGTTCCCTGTGATCTCCCATCCAATGTTTCCAAAAACACACGCCCTGGATCCACCATGACACTGACCAGGAAACAGTGATTATTGGAAATGTATATCATTTTATAACATAAGTATATAAACTATATGGAGAAAGGTTTGTGGACACCTGACCATACGTTTTGTTTGTATGTGCTTTTTAAACATCTAATTCCACATTTAATCTACATTTGCTATTATAAAAACTTCTACACATCTCTTGATGCTCCACTAGATTTGGGAGCGTGCTCGTGGAGACATGGACAGTCAAGGTATTAGTCAAGTGAGGCACTAATGTTTAGTATTGAGGTCTGGGGTGCAGTCAGCCTTCCAATTCATCCTGAAGGATGACACATTTGAAGACACTCAAGATCTTCTACTTTATGGAGCTGGTTTGTGCACATTGTGTACATGAAAAAATTGAATGTAACTGCATCTAAAGACATCCTATACATTTGTGTGCCTCCAACTTTTTAGCAGTTTGAGCAAAGAGCACATTTGCCTGGAAAAGTCATGTGTCCCAATACATTTATCCATATAAATCATTAAAGATGTAGATAGCATTGTCTTTATATAAATTGTAATTTTTTTAATGGTGACTCCATACTGACCTAAAACATTTTTTTTTAACTCAATTTATTATGCTTACAATGAGTTATACTGAACCTTCCTGCAGTGTTGAAAAACATTTAATGACATTTATCTTCTAAAAGCATCAGTGGTGTCTCTCTCTCTCTTTCTCTTTCTCTCTCTCTCTCACACACACACACACACACACACACTCTCTTTCACTCACAGCCCTGAGGGGTATAAGAGGAGCTTAAGAGCCCTTTATAAAGGTAATCCATGGGGAATGAGGAAATCCTGTGGCCAGAGGGTTAGGACAGGAGAGTGAGGACACTGCTGCCAGGTAGAAGCACAACAGGGGTCTGAGCTGAAATGGCTCCCTGAGTGCTTGGTGGAAGGGAGCACAAAAATCTGAAAGGTTCCTGTATAGAAAAGGTCAGTAAAGTATCATGGGATTGCATCAGTCTTCACTGCCATTCTAACAGTGGTGCTACATGTTGCCTTTGGCTGTTCTGTGACCTGTATTATGATTCATATTATTAGAAATACAATTAGGGTAAATATATACAGATCCTTAATAAGTGCAAAAGGTGCAATCTTCTCTATTCTAGTCTTGATGACAAATTAGTGACATATTGTGATCTGTAGAGGGAGCACTTTGCTAGTTCTTTTATGCTGAGAATGGATTTTATTTACTTAGCAGAAACCATTAAGGAACAGTTATCAAAATTTCAATCAGCAGAATGCAAAATAAATACACATTTTGCACAAAAGCCATAAGTTGGAGTTGGAGAAAAACTATTTCAAGCTTGTGACTAATTTCTGTCAATCATGGATGTCTTAATCAGTTATCAGTGATAATTGGACATTCCTTCTAAGCAGACAGGAGAGAGATGTTCTATCATGCCAGGCCTCGCCAGGAATTAATTGCTGGGAAATGGCAGCATGCGTCTGACAGCAATGAGGCACCCCATGTGGATACACTTTCTAATAATGACTAAATTTGCCTTGCAAATGAACATTTATTTACTTGCGATGAGTCCACCTACTGCTTTTGTGCAATTAACTGTCTATTCCTATATTTTAAGGTTCATTCATAGACAAAAGCTTTAAATAAAAAAAAAAACACACAATTATGAAGATATATTCTTTGTTTAGTCTCTGGTTTCAGAGCTCTAACTCCCAAACAGTTACATAACAGTCCATTGAGAAAACTGTATTAAATCATAATAGCTACATGCACCGATACTGTACATGTTTGTAAGTTCAAGCTACAGCACCTACTGCTAACAGCTAATCATTACGTCCTATTTCAGATCTTTTGGGATAACTGCAGAATAAACCTGTGTACATGGCATGCAGATCTTCATCAGCTCTAATCCAACTGGCTCTTCTTGGCTCTGCCTCCTGCTATTGGACTTCTTTTCAGAGGCAGCCTTTTAATGACTCTGTTATTGTATATGGATGTGGTGGATCCCTGGTGGCAAACATCTGGTCTGCTTAATACAGAAGTAATATGATGCTATCTTAAATTGGGATTAGTTCTTATTACTTCCTGCTGGACTAATGGAATTTGGTCAAAGCTTGGGAACGCTTTAAGCAGACACAAGAGAGTTGTTGAAAATTAAAATGTCTGAAAGCCATCTTAGCATCTAACCATCTACTACTATGATCTTTACAAATATAAAGATAAAAAAGGTATTAATTTTTTTATGCCGGTGAATTATCTTTTTAATATTTCTGTTAAATTGCACTGGCTCCTGGAGGTCTGTGTCAACTATTTCTTGAACTCATTTTTTTCTGGCTTGACCTCTTCCAATCAGTGTAAGAAAAATGTAACTCATATTTATGGTTAGACATTACAGTGTATTGATCTACATTATGGTTCTACATCTGTCTATTTGTTATGACTCTTTATATATATATATATATGTGTGTGTGTGTGTGTGTGTGTGTGTGTGTGTGTGTGTGTGTGTGTGTGTGTGTGTGTGTGTGTGTGCTGCTTGCTGCATGTACTGTAACCACATATGCTTCTGAATTTTCACATAAATAATATTTAATTACAAAATAGGACACTGAGAATTGGTGCGGTTTTACAATATTCATACAGAATAAACCAAATGTTTATTGATGATTTAAATATAATGCCTAAATAATGTTTTTAATACAGTGGAATATTCAAATAATACTTATCACGAGAAAATAATATTAACTTAAATAAATTTATGCTGATCAGTCCTATTTTATGGTTGTTTATCTTTTCTTTTTTAATATAAAAAGCTTGTAATGTAGCACATTGTGCTTGTGCCCTCGATAAAAATTCATCTAGTTGCTGTCCCAGAATTTTGGATACGAGCTGCGTAGTGTTCGCACATGGTTTTCTCTCCATATGTGCAGCCAAAGAGTTATTTGACTGCTTTTCACTGAATTTTATTTTTTGCTCTGCATCATCAATCATTCAACATACCTGAGTGTTCCTGATTTTGAACAAAATAATCTGTCCTCAAAGACTACTTTTCAAGAAGCACACCCAAGATCTGAAACTAGCCGAAATCTATGGGCATTGGTAAGTGAGACACTTTTTTTTTTTTTTTTCTTAGCCTTTATGTGAGGAAATAAGAGACATCATAGATACAATATCTGTAGTGACACTTTGCCTTTGTGCAGAAATGTAAAATATTAAATTCTATATTTGCTATACTGACATAAACTTCTTTTGAACTGGCACAGTATGTTTGAAAAATACCAACCCTGGCAACCCTGTGAATAACTGTCCTCTCCACTGCTGCTCATCTACTGTGAAAATTCATAAAGCAACTATGGGGCAGCATTATTCCTGCCCCAGTGGCCTCTAAAAGCGCTTGTTGTAGTTGCCATTTCTTGCCACTAAGTACAAGAATAACATGGGACTAAAGTGAATATGCTGTCTCACAAGTTCAAGGTAAGCAAATAATTGAAACATTAGCATATATCTGTTATAAAGCAACATTTTTATATAGTCATAATAAAAAGAATTTCAATAGAATTTCAAACGTATAGAGTTAGTGAATGTGAAATTTGGAAACATTTGTTGAACAGCTGATCTATATGGTTCCCAAGGGTGAGACGCCACTGTATCCCAGACACATAATTTGATTATTTCATGCATGCAAGCTAGTGTTTTGTTCAACTCTGATATTTCAGCATATTTTGGAGAATGGAAATGATATGGCCTATAATGGAAGTGGTGTGGCCTTTGTAACAAGATCATAATGAACAGATGACCCACTTTCATCTTCACATTTGCTCTCAGTCTTTTTTCTGTCTTTCCACAGTTGATGTTTAAATGTGATTTCTTAGTATTGACATGTAATTTAGCAGCCTGAATAGTTTGTTGTATTGTTATAAGCTGGACCAGGCTGCATCTTTTGACTAGTAAAAACATAGATTTATCAAATATGAATGCTCTATTAAACATTAATATATAATAGTGTATGATAATAATAACAGCATAAGATTAAGTGGGATAATCAATGTTTAGGAGTGTCTTACACGATTTTAACTCCTACGTATTGTGTAAGGTGATTATACGTCTTTCTACAATGTGCATTTTAACTGTGAAACACACGTCTTGTCATGGAGTATACATGTTTTACTGCAGCGTATACATGTCATGTTAAACTTAGAAGATAACAGAATGGCAATAAACTGTATTTCACTGCTGCTTCATGATTGGCATATACAGACTTTTTTTAATGAAGTGTACAGTGCTTGTGTACTGAAAAAGTTTTATATGTAAAAATATAGTCATATGAGCACAGATATTCATTTGGCATAGATTTCTCATATAAACTTATACTATTAAATGTGTACAGACCAAAAAATAATAACATGCACAATGAAAAAACATATACGCAGACAAATTTATAATAGAAAATCTATTTTGAAACAGTTGAGTATTAAATATGTATGACATACTGTATCTAAAGGTTAATTTCTTTAGAAAAAATGGCAACATAATAGGTACAGATTAAATGTAACTGGATTGTGATATATATATATATATATATATATATATATATATATATATATATATATATATATATCAATCACAATCAAATATATTGTGATCTCAGCACTTAAAATATAGAGCATAATGTTGTATCTCCCAGTCATTCTTAAGCTAGATTGAACCTTATCTTGCAGTATTTTGCATTATAATGTAAGCAGTGCCATCCATGGTGTGCTCCTGGTTGCACAATTGTGTGTATACAAGTAGATTAGATTGGATTTGCTGTTGCATTTGAAGTGAAATCTCCCTGAAGTGAAGAGCTAAAATATGTATGCAATAGGGCATCCAATAATCCTGTTTGGTATTCTCAACCAAAAAAGGTACAGGTCACCTTTATGACATAAATTTTTCATTGACCCACAGGCATGTAATATCTACTGCTCTTTATCATTTTACACCCGTAAAAGGCACATCGCATAGATGTCCCCACACACACATATCCTCACATTTCTGACTGAGTGAAATAATAAGGTCTACCATTTTGTGACAAAAGACCTAAGAAAGGTTTTATCATCTGTGTAATGTTCACTTTAGTTAGTCAAAAAGTGCTCATCTATTGTATATTACCAAGGTCTTTTTCTGTAATAATATTGCGATATCTGATAAGGTCAATAAATGTATAAATTAATTTAACGACCAATTAGACATTCTTACAGTTAAGCAGCAGTTAATTCATATAGACAAAAACACATCAATCTTCTGAATCTCTACCTTAAAAATGTTAACAAAGATATGCAATATCTCAAGATGAGGACATGATGAAACAGTCATGCAATAGCAAGAATATAATGTCTCCATGTCTTTCTTTTGTTCAGCTCTTTTTAGTTTTTAATAAAGTTGGGCAGCTTCATATGCACACAGACACACACAGACACACACAGACACACACACACACACACACACACACACACACACACACACACACACACACACACAAGCTCATTTAACGATCTAGGCCAAAATCTACATGGCATTTTTAAAGGCACAGATTCATGCAGCAGAAAACTGTAATATTTTATTCTCTCTTTCTCTTTCTCTCTCTCTCTCTCTCTCTCTCTCTCTCTCTCTCTTTCTCTTTCTCTCTCTCCTGCTTCAAATGTCATGCAACTCCCTAGGATCTTCTAAAACCACAGTATGCCTGGTATATTATGTAATAGTACAAAAAGGCAAAAATACCCCTGATTATCCTTTAGTTTCAGTTTAAAAATCACATGAAGACTCATATAGATGTATAATATACAGTGTCTCACAAAAGAAAGTACGCCCCTCACAATTCAGCAAACATTTTATTAAATGTTCTCAAATTGTATATGCTTTAGAGCAGAGGTGGGAAGTAACGAAGTACAAATACTTCATTGCAGTATTCAAGTATTAAGTATCCGGGTTTTTTTTACACAAATATCTGTACTTTCTACTTCTTACATTTTCAAAACATGCTCATTACAGGTTGTAATATATTTGGTGACATGTCAATATTTTTTCTTCTCATTGTCAGCCCTTCAACCTATTTTCCTATTTTCAACCTAACTTTGTCATTGTGCGGTTTTTTTCAACCTATCACTGGTGTATAATTTTCTTTCTCTCACACACACCACAGATGTAGGCTAGTTTACGAAGCTAACAATAAGCAAGGCAGAAGTCATCATCTTTTCTCTGCTTGTGTTTAATATGGTGGATGTTCAGCCTGGATACATTCATTATTTAACAAAATTAAAAATTCGCTGTATTAATATATTAATATGATGTGAGGTCCAGTTATCAGCATGACACTAAATCAGGTAGTAGTAATGACTACTTTTTACTTAAGTACATGTCAGAGCTCATACTTCTTTACTTTAACTGAGTAAAAAATTGTAGTCAGTTCTTCATGTTTTACCAGAGTCTTTTAAAACATAAGTATCTGTACTTCTTCTTGAGTGGAGGATGTGTGTACTTTTGCCATTTTTGCTTTAGAGTAGTCAATGTGCAGCTTGTATAGCAGTACAGATTTACTGTCTGCTAAAAATAACAACCATTATTATCTGAACAACTGGCAACAAAATTGAGTACACCCTCAGTAAACATGTCAAAACTGTGTCCAAATTGTCAATATTTTGTGTGAGCACCAGTGTTATTTAGCACTGCCTTAATCCTCCTGGGCATGGAATTCACCAAAGCTGCACAGGTTGTTGCTGGGATCCTCTTCCATTCCTCCATAATGACATCACGGAACTGCTAGATGTTAGACACATGGCGCTTCACCTTCTGCTTAAGGATGACCACTGGTGCTCAATAATATTCAGGTCTGGAGACATACTTGGCCACTCTATTACCTTCACCTTCAGCTCCCTCAGCAAGGCAGTTGCCATCTTGGCGTTGTGTTTGGGGTTGTTATAATGTTAAAAAACAGTCAATCAGCTTAGTTTCTGAAGGAAGGGCATCATGTTCTGCTTTAAAATGTCACAGTACAGGTTGAAATCCATGTTTCCCTCAATGCCTCAGACCATGATGCAACCACCACCATGATTGACTGTAGGCAAGGCACAATTTTCTTGGTACTCCTCACCAGGGCGTTGCCACACATGCTGGACACCATCTGAGCCAAACAAGTTGATCTTAGTTTCATCAGATCAGAGGACTTAGTTTCCAGTAATAGAAGATATGCAAGAAATCTATCCAGCCATTCCTACAAAATTCCCTGATTTATTCTTGCAGACATGATCAGTGACCTTAAAAAGATATGCTGATATGAGTTAGAAAGTGCTGTTTTTGATTGTGGATTAGATTTTTGGAAGAAGGGGATTTACAACTTTTTGTTTTCATTAGTGGATGAGTAATTTTTAAAAAAGGGTGTCAACAAGTTATGTTTTTTTCATGGTTTCCCAGACAGATATTATCAGTTTTATGAGTGCAGCTAAATGTTCACAAACTATAAGAATGATTGTCAAAACACACTTCACACTTTTACAGCCATACAAAAGCTATAAATCAATTTCAGTCATCTCAAGTTTTAGTGTTTTTAAGGTTTTACAGGTTTTCCACCAAGACATTTGTTGAGTGACTTTGAATAGTGGCTTTGAATGTTCTTTCACACTAAGAGCTTATAATGATAATGATTGCAAAGATGTTATGCCAATTTGAAATATATTTATAAAGGACAATGAAAAACAAAAGGAGGCATCCGGTCATGATTGGGTGGGATTGGAATAAAAAAAAAAGTTCAATGTGATACTTGCACAGTTGACTGTACAATTGCCTGAAATACTAGCAAAGTACATTTTGCCTACTTTCTTTTGTCTGCCATTTTCTGATGGTTTGCCTTGGGTCCTCTGGTGGTCTAGTGGTTAAGATGCAGCGCTCTCACCGCTGCGACCCGGGTTCGATCCCCGGTCAGGAACCATCCCCAGCCACTCTTCAGTGCCTAAATTAGGAAAGGCATCCAGCGTAAAACATGTGCCAAATCAAACGTGCGGAGAATCCGCTGTGGCGACCCCTAACGGGAGAAGCCGAAAGAAAGTTTGTTTAAATTACTAGTTAATTAGTCAACTAGTCTAAGCAACCTCCTTTATCTATGACTTCTGCTTGTGTTTTTGTGAGAAGAGTAGGAGGAGCCATTCACAATGATCTTATATTTGTAGATGCATTCTTAAATGCAAGTTTCTACATTCCAGCAAACTTTGAATGTAACAAAACAAACTGTACAATAGGATAAAGCATGGAGTGCTCAAATAAATGGATATTTAAAGGGAAGCATTTGCCTCAGGAATGTACATTGAAAGACCCTGTGGGGTCTTGTGTTCTGAAAAAACAAGCTTGGTGATGTGGCTTGACCTACGCTCACCAGCACAACAGTCAAGAGTCATGTCTCCAAAATACAAAGAGCAGCTGACCAAGCACACAACTTTGGTGAATGCTGATTATCAGAACAGTGCTGTGGCAAAAAGTGTTCCCAATTTGCTATGCTCTGATTGTATTGTGAAAGCTGAATTGAAATGACTAAACAACTTTTTCTCATAATTGGCCTTTATGTCCATTTTTAAAGCAATGAGATGTCTCACCATAGTCAACCAGTCAGACAACTATCAAATGCTGCATGCCAAGCTTTTGGTCTGCTGTCATGAGGAATGGTACAATTTCAATTAACTTTTGATATTTTGATTATCAAAATTGTCCTTATTTGTGAATGATTGTGTATGCACGGTGTTCAGTCCAGATAATTTTTTTAATGGTCCCAGAATATTCTCTGAATTCACCTCAATCCTAAAAAAGATAAAGCAGTTACTGAAAAATGAACTTAAACTGAATAGTAAGATCTTGTGATAATTGTTTTGTTTTAATTGTTTAAATTAGTTCCTCTACAATAACCAGCCTACGTTCTATTAGAAAGAATACAACTAGAGTGTAATTTATTGTTCTTTATTGTTCTATATTGTCCTATACTATATACAGTATGTAAATATACAGTATATACTATATATATGTGTGTGTGTGTGTGTGTGTGTGTGTGTGTGTCTGTGTGTCTGTACAGGTGTGTCTATGTGATTGTGCGCAGTATGAAAGTGAGAGAAAGTTCACACTATACCATATGGCTGTCCACTGTGAGACAAAATAGAAAAACAAGAACTGACAGCAGAGTATCTGCCCAGTGCTTTGGCTCGACCTTTCGAAGACTTTATGTGAGACAAAGTAGTCTTCTATTATAACTAAAAAGTCGAATACACATCGTACGATTATACAAAACAATTACATACCATAAAGTAAAATCCTTTAAGTCTTAGTGTGTACATGTATTGATTATTCTAACACTACAATGCTATTACAAGGGCATTTAAACATTAATGTTAAAGCACCATTACCCTGTACCCTGTTTGCATGCATATACACTAACCACTTTAAAAGGAACATCTGTATCCCTGCAATTATCCAGTCCACTAATCATGTGGAAGCATCATAGTGCATAAAATCATGCAAAGACAGGTCATGAGCTTCAGTTAATGTTCATATCAGATGTCATAATGTGATGGTTGTTGCTGCCAGACATGTTTTTCAGAGAGTGGGGATCTTCTAGCATCTCCCAAAGTAGTGCAAAATATGTTTGGATATTCTATGTTTTTCCTATGACAATATGAGTGTGTGTGTGTGTGTGTGTGTGTGTGTGTGTGTGTGTGTGTGTGTGTGTGTGTGAGCATGTATGCATGTTATTTGAACACTGAGCCAACACCTATAGTATTGGGTATACTGTATATAATGCTTAATTCTGTAATGTAGGTGCCAATCAACCTTAGTCTGAAGTTTATTGATCATGTTGTTCATTAATAGTTTATGTCTATAAACATCTACAATGGTGGATGTAAATGTGCATTGTTGAATAAACACAAGTCTTCAATGAACACAATGTGCTAAATGATCAACACATTTAGGTGTCTTTAGAATAGACAACTTATTTGCTGAATATCTGCAGTGAACATCAAGAGTCTTGAATGACCAACAGTAGTTTTGAAAAACAAGTCTTAACACTCAGCACTCAATAAGTAAAAGCATGAACAAAGGTTTATTTTGTACTTCTTGAGAAAGTGAGCATCCCTGTCCCCTCAGAACATCGGCAGACAGAAGGAGCCCTGAGCTCTGGTTACAGCTTCGTTTTATAATCTTCAAGCTTTGCAGGAAAACGGTACATGCTGATTGGTTATTCAAGCATTCTCTATGGTTAACAAAGTAAAACAGCTTCTGCGTCACCTCACTGCGCATGACCGCAGTATCTTATAACTCAGCTGAAAGGCATGTGAGGGCATCTAGAGACACTAACACATAATTCTAAAAAAGTACACTAAAAAAGTAAAAAACAAAGTAGAAACATAGAAAGATGCATTTTCCCACTATAACACTTAGTGTTTAAATTAACCTTTAGTGTTAAATAAAACATTTCGTTTTGAATAAAACCTACATTGCTGAATGAACCCCTACAGTGTTAAATGAACTTCAGTGTCAATTTCAGTGAATAAACACCTTCACATTTCAACCCCCACAGTGTTGAATTATCACCTACATTGCTGCATGAACCCCTACTGTGTTATACGCACACCTGGTGTTGAATAAAACCTACATGCTGAATGCACACCTACAGTGTTGAATAAACCTTCAGTACATCATAAACCCCTACAGTGTTGAATGCACACCACAGTGTTGAATGAACCTTCAGTGTGGCACGAACCCTAAAAGAGTTGAATGCATACCTATAGTTGTGGATAAAACCTGCATGCCGAATGGACCCCTACAGTGCTGCATGAACACGTGAAGTGCTGAAGGAACAGCTACAGTGAGCTTTTGGGTATACCTGTACTCAGACAAACGCTAAGCTGTTGGTTCAGCAGTATCGGTGTGTGAATTCGACACCCGGGTTTTTTTGTTTTTTTTTCAGCTGTGCCTTATAACCAGCTCGTAGCGTTGAGGATGACGTAAAACGCTCGCGCTCTCTAGAAGCGTTCGGAAGCGCGCGCGCGCGGCGGCGGCGGTGGCGCGCGACGTAAACGTCAGAGCAAGATGAGTGCGGCGGACGTCGAGGGGGAAGAGGCCACCTCGTGCAGACGCGGAAGCGCCGGATCGAGTCCCTGCGCTTCCAGCCAGAAACCCCGGAACCGGAGCCAGCGGCCCGTGCGCACCGCGGCGGCTCTGCGCCAAGCGCGGGAGCGGAGCGCGTGACACAAACAAACGAAAGAGCGACGAGACCATGTTGCTGCGCACGCGACCGCCTCTTCTTCTTCTCCTTCTTCTACTTCTTGTTCTTTCTCGCCCTCTCGAGCGGGCCTTCGACGATGCACGCAGTAATAATAACCCCATCGTCCCCCAGATGGACTAACTGATTATCGCAGATCATCGCGGAGGGAAGCCGCCGTTCAGTGTCACGGAGGGGAAGTGAAGGTACCGAAAGGGGGAAAAACGGACGCGCGAGGCGGACCTCAACGTCAAATGACCATAGTGGCAGAAAAGAAGCCGCCACGGTGGAGTCGGCCGGTGCTGCGCTCGTCCGAAATATGACCAGCGGCGCTCGCAAGCCTCGGCAGAGAGATGACGGCTTAACGCACCGGCTTGCACCTCGCGAGAACGAGCAACAGTCCGCAGACTCCGAGCGGGCGCAACGATGGCGGCTCTCCTTGGCGTCGCTCGTCGTCTTTGCCGCGCTGCTCTCTGACCGGCCGCGCTTCTGCGCCGAGGCCAATCTCACCCGGAGCCGAGACGAGGAGACGAGGAGAATCGCTTCGGCTCGAGACGCCATTTCCCTCGGAAACTCCAGTCAGCCGGCGTGGAGACTGGAAACGTGCCGCGCGGACGGCGCGTCCAGGAGCTGCTTCACGTTCGCCGACGCGGACCACCTGTGTGCGGGCCTCTCGGGGCCAGACGTGAACCCGAACGACTTGTACCTCTCGTTTTGCAACGCCTACTCACTAATGGATTTGCTGTACGGCTCGACGAACCCGGACGACTTGAACTGCAGCGTGGATGCGCTCGCGAGCGGCGACCCGTCCAGGTGCAGCCTGTGCGTGCAGGCGTACCAGCGCTACGACCTGCACGCTCAGGAGAAATATGAGGAGTTCGAGATCATGACCGAGCGCTACGAGACGGACGCGTACTCGGTGCGAACGTGCATGGATGAGTGCAAGGTAGGGGAGACGCAAACGGTACATTCTTCGATTTTGCTCGGGGTTTTCGACTCTGGTCGTCATAGTAACTGACGACGGTTTCTCCCGGGCGCCTCTTTTTTTTTGGTATGCAATAAAAAGTCCAGATGTTACTGATTTGCCTTTTTTGCACGATTATGGAGTCTATGCGTAATATACGCTTCACCTCGGGATCATAGAAGCGCTATGGCTGGAGAGGCCCTGCATCGAGCATTCTTTGAATCTTTAAGGAATTTCAGTTCTTTTTGCCTGTTGCATTCAGAGGGTACACAAAAACACGGTGTTCTAGCGCATCAGGTTGCAGCTGGCCAAGGTTACTGTGTCAGTGCACCAGCAGCTTCAAAGCAGATCTTTTAGTCAGTGTGTGTGTCTGTGTGAGTGTGTGTTTGTGTATGTGTGCTCTGTTCAAGCCTGTGTGGAGAGGATAAGGATTTTTTTTACAGGCCAGGTGCTCGCTCACATCCGCACCACTCCACGTTTGAGTACATTTCAATAACACTAAATAGGGCACCGGTGCTTCCCCGCGGCTAATCTGCTAGAAGAGCTTCCCCTCCCCTTATGGTCTTTGTTTGCACATCACTCACTCCACACGCGCGCCTCTTAACCACACGCAAAAACTCGCCGGTAAGGTTCAACAGCCAAAACACTGTCACTACCAACGACGAGGTAAAAAAAAAAAGCCGAGGCCGAAGATGGCTGCGCTGATAATGGAATGATGATGTTCTTGTTGTTGCTCCTGAGTCTTATTAGTCATGGTCAAACATTTACTCCTGATGAGAGACGCAGCGCCTTTCAAATGAAGCAGGTAAATTGCTGAATGAGTGGCTGACGTGCTGCGCTGTGTCACTGACCCGCTGGATAAATAAGATATTCCTGAGTATATATATATATATATATATATATATATATATATATATATATATATATATATATATATATAGTGAGAGTGAGAGAGAGAGAGAGAGAGAGAGAGAGATAGAGAGATTCGCTGTTCATGGTCCTGAAATTGAAAAGTGTGAAGTTTCTGCGTGTGCAAATAATCTATGTTTACTATCAGATACCGAATTAAGACATCGTTAGCTTAATAGCAGCAGTTTAGCTTAGCCTAATTGCAGGCTATCATCCTGGCTCTAGAAACATTGTTGATTTTTAAGCATTTGTACATGAGAGAGAGAGAGAGAGAAAGAGAGAGAGAGATAAGTTTTTGTGATGAAATAAAAGAATACAGAATATTTTTTTGCTTTTTTGCCCATGTGGAAAAATACTCAGTTATTAAGAGGGACAGTGCATGTAGGATGTTTTGGAGACAAGGTGAGAGCGGCGAGATTGAGATGGTTTGGACATGTTTAGAGGAGGGACATGGGGTATATCGGTAGAAGAATGCTGAGGATGGAGCCACCAGGAAGGAGGAAAAGAGGAAGACCAAGAAGGAGGTTTATGGTTGTGGTAAGGAAAGACATGCAGGTAGTTGGGTTGAAAGAGGCAGATGTAGAGGACAGGGGTATAAGGAAGGATGATCCGCTGTGGCGACCCCTAATGGGAGAAGCCGAAAGAAGAAGAAGAAAGCAAAAAGTGTTCAACTCTTTCCTTTCAGTTACCATGATTAAATTAGATTTACAGTATATGTAGACATACTGA